>NW_015177060.1:358967-375601 GCF_001447785.1 Gekko japonicus
TTTACTGATGCTGAACGGCACTGGTCCATTTGGGAAAAGGAAGCGTCGGCCATAAAATTGGCGCTGTCGACATGGCGTCATTGGTTAGAAGGGGCTAGGGTTCCTTTCGAAGTTTGGACTGATCACAAGAACCTAGAGACTTTAAAGTCCCCTCGGATGCTTAATGCTAAACAAATTCACTCCAAAGCAACTGGGAGGGGCTAGGAAGCTTCCCACGCCTCTGAGTTCTTCGGTGGCCGCAAGTCCACCCCCCCCTCCTGCGGGGGATTGGAAAGCTAAATACCGTTCTGCCTTCTCCAGTGAGGATGAGACTGTGATTCGTGCCTTTCCTGACTGTGTGCGCGACCCCGAGGGGTTTGTTTACTCCAGCCACCGGCTTTATGTCCCAATTTCTCTTCGCAGGGACATCCTGCACTCTGCGCATGGCTCCAAACTGTCGGGCCACTGGTGTTTCGTCAAATCTCTCCAACTCCTACGCAGACAGTTCTGGTGGCCACACATGCGCAAAGATCTTCTGGAGTTCGTACGCTCTTGTCAGACCTGCGCACTGTCCAAGCCCCAACGGGGGAAGCCGGCTGGACTCCTTCATCCTCTCCCCACCCCTTCTAGGCCCTGGGAAGTGGTTTCTATGGATTTCATCACTGACTTGCCTCCCAGCAAAGGGAAAACAGTGATTTGGATTGTGGTTGATTTGTTCTCTAAGCAAGCTCATTTTGTACCGTTCCCTAGCTTGCCCACTGCCCAGGCTTTGGCTAAAGCTTTCTTCGGTAACGTGGTCCGCCTCCATCTTTTGCCTGCCAAGGTCATTTCAGACAGGGGGACCCAATTTGTTTCTAAATTCTGGCGGGAATTGTTGTCTCTCATGGGGGTGGAGCAGGGATTGAGCAGCGCTTACCATCCCGAGACTGACGGACAAACAGAACGTCTTAATCAAACCTTGGAACAATATTTGCGTTGTTTCACAAACTATCAACAATCTGATTGGTGTGACTTGCTCCCCTTAGCAGAATATTGTTATAACAATACGGTTCATTCTTCCATTGGTATGTCTCCTTTTAAAGCTGTATTTGGATACGATAGCCCTCCTCTCCCTTTTCTTGACAGGTCGGGGGATGACTCCAAACCCCATTCTGATGCGGACTCGTGGTGCCAGTCTCTACAATCAGCTTGGCCTCTACTGTGTCACACTCTTGATTTGGCTAAAGACAAATATAAAGTGCAAGCTGATAAACATAGGGCCAAAGAATGGGATATCAAACCTGGTGATTCGGTTTATGTTTCCACAAAAAACATTAAATTGTTACGTCCCAGTAAGAAACTGGGTTGGAAATACATTGGTCCCTTCAAGGTTCGCAAAGTATTGAATGGTGTGGCTGTTGATGTAATTTTGCCTAAAAATTTGCAGTCTTTGCATTCTGTGTTTCATGTCAGTTTGTTGAAAAAAGATACTGGTCAATGTCAATGGAGGGACAGTAATGTTCAACCACCTCCTGTTTTGGTGGACGGCCAGGAACATTATGAAATTTCTGGCATTCTTGATTCCCGGCTCAAACGTGGTAAACTGTGGTATCTTGTGGAATGGGTTGATTTCGGTCCCCAGCACCGCGAATGGGTGGAAGAAGGGGATATTCGGGCCCCTTATCATGTTCGGGCGTTTCACAAGAAGTTCCCGGGCAAACCTGGAGGTCTCCCGGGCAAACCGGGAGATCTCCCGCCCAGGCCGGGAGACGGTGGGTAAGTGGTATTTTCGGGTGGGCAGTATGTCAGCGAGCTGCCATTTCTCTGGGACGTGTCCCTCTTCCCTCCCTCCCCGTGTTATTCTCTTCTGGTATGCGACTGTAACTGCCAAGCTTCTCCTACAGGTGGACGATGGAGTGTTATGTCTTCTTGCCTTGCTTAATTAGATTCCCGTGTGAACTACACTTGTGTACAAGCTCTCCCTCCTCTGCTAGAGCACATCTGCATATCCGTCCCCCCCCCCGATAGCTAGCAATCAGAACAGTCCAGTGGAGCCTGAGCGGTGGGTGTTGCCTTCTGACACACTTCCGGTGATGTCAGGGGGTGTGGCATATGGAAATGAGTTATGCTACCAAGTTTGAAGTTCCTATATTATATTGCCCCTGTGTATTGTAGTCATTCTGGACAATTCTCTGTATGTTCATGATCAACCATGCTTTGGAAATAAATCTTACTTCTTTGAAACGTGGGTTTGTTCTCCTGCTGTGGGATCTGACAATGGCAAACCGTTGCTGTCCCCAACCACAGGCCTGGCGGAACATCCCTGTCTTGCAGGCCCTGCTGAATTGCATTAGATCCCACAGGGCCTGGATGTCATTAGGCAGAGAGTTCCACCAGGCCTGGGACGGGGTCAAGAAGGCCCTGACTCTGGTCAAGGACAGCCGGGTATCCTTCGGGCCAGAGATCGCCAGGAGGTTCTTATCTCCAGAGCATAATGCCCTTCAGGGGGTATATAGGGAGAGGCAGTCCTAAAGATATACTGGCCCCCGATCATTTAGGGCCTTGAAGGTAGTTGTGCTCCTTTGGTAGAACCTCCTGTGACGGAACAGGCCCGCTCTGACTCAGGGACCCTGTTCTGCCAGCCCCCTCCTTGGCTTGTGCCAGTTCCTGGAGGGTGCTATTCCACTTCCTTCCACTAGGGTGTGCTGCCACCACTGGACAGACCCCCCCCCCCGACACCCCTCCTCAAACTTCGGCCCTGCCTCTGGTCTCCTGCTACCCAGCGCCTGGTTATGGCAGCGGGTGTCTTGCCTGCTTACCTTTCCCCCTCCTGGGACTCCCCTCTTAAAGTAGCGTGGTCTGAGGTGGTTGGGGGACTATGTGGTCCAGAGAACACTCTCAGCTTCAAAGAGTAAAATATTTATTAAAAAGAGGAAAAGGTTACAAGCATACTTTTAGCACAGCACCAGATCAGCAACCAGGAGAACAAAGAAAACGCATCCTTCTTTCCCTGGATGTTGGAACAGAGTCGATATGTACAAACTTAGACAGTTACACAAGGTTCTAAAGATGTCTCATTGTCTCCCTGCACCCAGCGGGCCAGGCCACAGGTGGACCGTGGGACAACCAGGTGCATACTGGGAACCCTCCTGGAAGGGGTTCTGGGAAATCTCCAGGAGTCAGCACCAACTCTATCAAGTTCTTTCGCAGTCCGAGCCATTTGCATAACCATGGCTGGTAACTGACCTCACTTCCTGCCCTTCCAGAAAGAAGAGGAAAAAAACAGGAACACGTTAAAAACTCAGAGTGAAAACTCGTGAAGGGGTGTGTGTGTTGTCTCCACACCTCCAAACAAGGTTCATTTGTCATTGAACAGGACCTGACATTTTTTCCTCTCCCAACCCCTTTTTTTAACATATGGTTAAATTGTTTTGTAGCAATCATTTCCTTAGGTGAAATTGTCCTGTCGATGGTCTAAGCCAGTCCAGCAGCATCAGTGCCATGCAAATTTATGGCTGTTCTTCCAGGGACCACTCCCAACCCCGTTGTTTCAGTGGTGGTAGTAGTAGAACTGGCAGCCCCTATGTAAAAGCCTGGTGGAAGAGTATAAGGTCCCGCAGGGCCCTGATCTCCTCCGGGAGCTCGTTCCACCAGGTGGGGGCCGCCACTGAAAAAGATCTGGCCCTGGTCGCAGCAAGCTTTACCTCCCGGGGGCCTGGGATCACCAGGCGATGTTGCGTCCCCAACCGAAGTGCTCTTGGGGGTATGTATGGGGAAAGGCAGTCCCTCAGGTATGTCGGACCCTGGCCATAAAGGTAAGAACCAGCCCTTTGAAGCGGATCCGGTACGCTTTTGGCAGCCAGTGCAGCGCTTTCAGCCCAGGCTGGATGTGCTCCCATTTGGGGAGACTCATCAACAGCCTGGCCGCCGCATTCTGCACTAGCTGCAGCTTCCGGATCTGCGACAAAGGCAGCCCCATGTAGAGAGCGTTACAGTAGTCCAGCCTTGAGGTGACCGTCGCATGGATCACTGTAGCCAGGTCATCGCGGTCCAGTGGAGCCTGAGCGGTGGGTGTTGCCTTCTGACACACTTCCGGTGATGTCAGGGGGTGTGGCATATGCAAATGAGTTATGATAATGAGTTATGCTAATGAGCTCCTGCGCCTCTTTTTCTACGAAATGACCCCTGGCCAGGAGGCAACGTCAAGGGAAGGCCTCAGCATCTATGCCCTGTTGTAGTACCTCTAGGGGACCTGGTTGGCCACTGTGTGAACCAGGATGCAGGGTTATGCGCACCACTGGCCTGATCCAACAGGGCTCTTCTTATATATGAATGTGCATCTGCAGAGAAGGCCCTCTGCTTTGCCTCTGCGTGATCCACTGCTTGTCAGTTGGCTGCTGCTGCTGCTGCAAGCAAGTAACCCATAATGTCTCAGTCCGAGGTGCAGCAGCTGGATCTTTAGGTGTGCTCCCACTGCCAGAAGTCTGAAGGAAGCTGTTCCAGATAGGACATTGGTCGTAAAAAAAACAGAAGCAGGCAGTGGGATTGTCCTCACACGAGTGCTGTTTACCCTGATGTGAGTCATGGCGTTGCGTGATGGGAAACGTTAAGGTTCCTGGAATGGGCAAGACCCGCAGGGGGTTGTTATCACCTTGCCTACTAACATTTGGGCAATCACACCTGCTTTGGCGCAACTTATAAATCCCAGAAGTGGGTGCTTTCCCATCCTTTCTTGAGCATTTAACTTGTGATGAGTGAAAAGACTACATGTACCAAACCTCTAGTACAATATCTAATTAAGCTTTTGTAATAGTCGCTTTTAAAGCAATGAGGTCACTGCCCAAGGCTATTGGGGAGTTTGTCTTGAAACAATTACTCCCCTTCCCTTCTGTTTCTTTTCCAGGGAGGGAAAACCCCCCCAGTTAAGAGTAATTTCCTATTGCACAACTAGTTGGGGCTCTCCTTGTAACTGTAACTGCCACATGCCGTTAGATTCGGAAAACACTTCTCTAGACGCATTGGGGTAACTTTGGAAAGATATGGCATAGTTTATACACCATAAAATAAACACATCGTACAGAGAAGCAAGGTTGTTGGAACCTCTTTGATTCACAAACCTTTTGATGAGTTTTGAAGGCAATTTTACAATATTGAGGATGTTTTTATGGGTGATTTGGGGCAGTCAACTAAAAGATTTCTTTGAAATTCAGTTGTAAAAAGAAAAGGAGGGGGGGAAGCATCCCCCAAAACATTGCCCAGTGTGGATCTGTGAAGATGGAGGCCTAGATTCTCTCAAGTGACATAAGAGCTGCAATCTGTGACTCATTGATGACACAATAACCTTTGCAGACAGAATGTCCCAGGTTCAGTCCCTGTCGTCCCTATTAAAGAAGAAGAAGAGATTGGATTTATACCCCACCCTTCACTCAGGAGTCGCAGAGTGGCTTACAAACCCCTTTCCCTTCCCCTCCCCACAATAGACACCCTGTGAGGTGGGTGGGGCTGAGAGAGCTCTGACAGAAACTGCTCTTTTTCAAGGACAGCTCTTATCAGAACTATGGCTTGCCCAAGGTCATCCAGCAGCTGCAAGTGGAGGAGTGGGGAATCAAACCCGGTTCTCCCAGATTAGAGTCCGCGCACTCAACCACGACACCAGACTGGCTCTCTCTACACCAAACTAAAGGATGCCCTGTAGCAGATGCCGGAAAGGGCCTTTGGCCCCGAACCCCGGATGGCTGCTTCCAGTCCGAAGAGACAGTGCTGAACGTGGGTGAACTAGTGACCTGAACCTTTCACAATCTACTTCCCAAATTTCATTTTCGTATCTGAGGATGGGAGCTTGGACTCTAGAAACTTTGTACCCTGGAAAACATGTTGGTCTCTGAGGTGCTGCTAGACTTGAACCTAGCTCCACAAACTTCACCACATGTATTGATTTACTTCATTTATATCTGCCTTTCTCCCCAGTGGGGACTCAGTGCAGCTTATATTGCTCTCCTCTCCTCTGCTTGATCCTGACAACAGCCCTAAGTGATGTCTTCCAAATTGTTGTTGTTGTTGTTGTTCAGTCGCACAGTCGAGTCCGACTCTTCGCGACCCCATGGACCAGATCACGCCAGGCCTTCCTGTCTTCCGCCGTCCTCTGAAGTTGGCTCAATTTCATGTTCGTTGCATCGATGACACTGTCTAACCATCTCATCCTTTGCCGTCCCCGTCTTCTTTGACCTTCGATCTTTCCCAGCATCAGGGTCTTCTTCTCCAGTGAGTACTCCCTTCTCATTGGGTGGCCAAAGTATTTGAGCTTCAGTTTCATTATCTGGCCTTCCAGGGAACAGTCAGGGTTGATTTCTTTTAGGATTGACTGATTTGATCTCCTTGCAGTCCAAGGGACTCTCAAGAGTCTTCTCCAGCACCATAGTTCAAAAGAATCTATTCTTCGTCGCTCGGCCTTCCTTATAGTCCAACTCTCGCAGCCATACATGACTACTGGGAATACCATTGCTTTGACCATGCGGACTTTTGTTGGCAGGATGATGTCTCTACTTTTTATCATGCTGTTTAGGTTCGCCTTCCAAATGACTGGCTCCAAACGGGAATCCTGTGGGTGTATCTGGTATCAGCTGAAGCTTCCAAGATGCCTTCAAAGGCAGCCCTGCGTAGAGGATGTTCCAGTGTTCATCACTATTTTATGTAGATTTATATAGGGTAAACAATTGGATGGAGGGGCCGTGGTGGCTCAGAGGTTAAGATGCTGAACTGCAGACCAGAAGGTTTGTAGTTCAGCAGTTCAAGACCTAAGTGTGCCACATGACGGAGTGAGCTCCCGTGTCTGGCCCCAGCTCCTGCCAACCTAGCAGTTCGAAAGCAAGAAATTGCAAGTAGATAAATAGATACCGCTTCGGTGGGAAGGTAACAGCATTCCATGCGCCTCAGTGGCCACATGACCACGGAAGCATCTTCAAATAGCGCTGGCTCTTCGGCTTGGAAACGGAGATGAGCACCGCCCCATTGAGTCGGATTCGACTGGCTTTCGAGCAAGGGAAACCTTGACCTTTAGCAATTGGATAGTACATGTTATGTAATTTGAAGTGCCATAGAAATGAACCAGAGAATGACAGGGAAGCATATGCACTACAGGACATTCCAGTTTTCTAAGAACTGTCAGTAGCCAGATCAGAGTGCAGATCCTGGACAAAACTGGTATTTTAAAAAGTTTCTTATGGATTTGCCGTGCGGGTTTTGTTCTCAGTTGGAGGCAGAACTTAGTCTTTCACCATGTGTTGCGGAAGTCTATTTCCCCCTTTCCCCTTTCTTTCTCTCTTCTTTTTCTGAAGCACATTTCAATGGGAAAAGAGAAATCTGAGTTAGCCCACAGTTCTAGAGTTTTCTTTTTAAAAAACAAAAAACAAACGTTTTCTGAACTTCATGTCAAGCTTTTTGATCTTTTCCCACGAGTCTGAACCTGGGCCAGGTTCCAACGGCAGCTCTTCGTGTGTAAATCCATCTTAATTGCATTCTGAACCTGGCCCATTAAATGGAATTTCTCCCTGATGCTTTTGTTTCCATGTTCAGGGAGTAATTTCCCCTAACAACCCCAGCAGTCCCTCGCTTACAAGCCCTGCAGTGGCCATGTAACATTTCGCTGCTCTGGCGTCAGTTGGCAAGAAGAGTTCTGGCCCTCTCCAGTTTAACGAGTCTTTCTAATCTTGGCTCCTTAATTTTTCCACCCTTCTTTTTTCATTTCTGTAGCTGTTTGGGATAGTTGCTTGGAAGGGGGCCATGTAATCCTATTAGAAGGGCTTGGATTACACACTGTGCCCCTTGTTCATAACTAAGGAGGCCTGGTTGCGGTTGGGTCTGCCCCCCCCCCTGCCCTTTCTCTAATTATATTTTGTTCCCAGCCTGAACAAGACTGTTGGTGTGAAGTGGATCCCCCGAGGTGCCCTCCTGTTTCTCAATTATTCTGTCCTTTATTATCCAGTCTCAGTTTATTACAGAAAAGGTTTTGAATAAATTGGTTCTTGGAAGCAAGAAAAACAAAACGAAATCCCAACAACCTGTAATTAGTTGAGAAAATTTGTCTGTTCTTACAACAGCATGTTGGGAAGAATGAGGGGTGAACTTGAGTCCACTGGCCATTTTAGTTTTCTTTTATAGCATACTATTTTGTGCAGGTCTTGAGGCTACTGGGGAACTGACTGTTCTTTACGCACAGGAAATTCAGTTAGGTGCGGAGCGGAGACGTTCTGAAGTGTAGGTGGCACCTCCCAAATAAAACAGGAGGCCTTCCTGACATTGCATCTCTTTGTGTCTTGAGAAGAAAGGTTTAGAAGACCTTCAGAAATTGCAAACATTCAAGCATTTAAGTATAACTCTTTCTTTCTCTCTTTTTAGTCACCCCATAATCTTTGACAGCAAATTGACTTGCTAGCCTGGGGTGATGTTTGTGGGTGTTACCTTACTGTCTAGATAGGCTGGTAGGTGGTGCAGCGGAGGAGTCGGTGCTCATGGTGCACACTGACACTAAGGAAGTTGGGAAATCCAGGAGGAAAAAAAGTTAGGTTGCCAGGCTAGAGGTTGCCCTGACCTGGGTAGCTCGGGCTGGCCTGATCCCATCAGATCTTAGAAGCTAAGCAGGGTCGGCTTTGGTCAGTATTTGGATGGGAGACCGCCAAGGAATACCAGGGTTGTGACGTGGAGGCAGGCAATGGTGAGGCACCTCTGAAGGTCTCTTGCCTTGAAAACTCCACCAGGGCTTGCTGAAAGTTGAATGTGACTTGACGCCAAAAAAAGAAAAAAAACCTAGAGTTCCTTAGAAATACTGCCTTTTCTGCATTCAGGGTCAGCTAGACATGTGGAAATTTGGAGTCTGAGTGTATGGATGAAGGAATGGTGCTGGGTACTGGGGAAGGTTTTGGGAGCAGCTGACTCGGTACGAAAAAGGCCTTGTGTGAACCAAAACACAACAAAGATTGCTGCTGCTCCATTTAAAAGCTGCTCTATGGCTGTTTTGATACTAATTCCCAGGGGAAAAGCCATCAGAAGCTGAAAAGCTGCTGTTTGGAATGACGCTCAGCTAGTCAGGGAGTATAAATAGATAGGGGTGAGTTGGAACTGGACAGTGAGAAGATGGCCCCTGCCACACGGGGGGGGGGGAGCACTGGCAAAGTGCGGCTTTTTAAAGCCGCACCAAAAGAGACACGCGGCGGCAGGATCACATAGATCCCCTGAGCCGCCGCGCACTTCCTCCCCAGCCCAATCAGATGCCGGAGGGAAGCCACTGAAAGGGGAGCAAGGCAGCCGAACTGCGCATGTGCGCGCATGCGCAGTTCGGCCGGGAGCCTGGATTGCTCCAGATGACAGGCGCGGTGGTGATCCCACGGCCGCGCTTGATGCGGCGTTCCCGGTAAGTCCTCCTCTGGGGGTGGTTCTTTTTTACTGCGGGTTTTCGGCCTGAAGGGCCGGATCGGAGACGGGTGCGCGCCATTTCCCAGATGTTGCGGTGAGATCGCGCCTGTTTGCTCTGTCCCCGATCCGTCCCTCTCCCGGGCCAAAACCTTCCAAGGTGTGACCGGGGCCAGATGTTAGAAAATGGCAGCCGTTTAAGGGAACAGAAGAGCCATAGAGAGAAATATGCACGCAGTGGGCAGTTGAAGAAAGAAAAAAGTTTATCTGCAAATGCTAGAAGCCTCTGAAGTAAGATGGGCTGCTTGGTGCAGCTTGTGGCGGGAACCCCTGTTCTGGGAAGAGGGAGATCCTCCTTCTGGGCTCCATAGGATAGGCCTGTAACACAGACCTGGGCTTGTCTCTCCGTTCCTTGCAGAGGGCAGCCGTGTTGGTCTGCAGGAGAAGGGCTAAGTTCCAGTCCAGCAGCACCTTTGAGACCAACAAGATCGGGGGTGGGGTGGGCATGAGCTCTTGAGAACGGAGGCTCCCGTCACGGATGATGCTCGGATTCTTGAAAGCGTCTACCTTGACAATCTTGCATGATCCTGAAGGTGCTCCTGGACTCGGGTCTCGCTCTGACCTTTAGGACCCGGGCGTTGACCCGGGCTTGTATCTTGCTGCTGCTCAGCTGACCCCGCCAAGACTGAATTTCTCCTCCCCCTCCTCCCCCTCCCCCCTGCAGCGTGGGTCGGATCCTTGGGCATGGGGATGATCTTCTTCTGCTCCCCCATCGTGAGCATCTTCACTGACCGGATCGGCTGCAGGACGACGGCCGCCTCTGGAGCAGCGATCGCGTTCATCGGACTCTTCTCCAGCTCTTTCACAAAGTAAGACTCGGGCGCTGGCTTTGATGGAGCCTGGGGCCTGCCAGCTTCTTGTCAGCCTCCTCTCAGAAGGCTGGTGGCTTTCAAGGGCCAAACCACCTGGCATGTTGAGCAGAGAGGAGTCGGGGCTCTCAGGGAGGCCCAGGAGCGCCCCATCGCCTGCTCTCACCTTGCAGTCCCCCCCCCTTTGCTCACGTGACAGCTTTCTCGTGAATAGCACCAAGATCCAAATGTGCACATTTCACTGAACGGCAGCCAGTGCTGGGGAAGTTTGTTCTCCTCGCAAGGGAAATCTCTCCTTGGAGATATATATATTTCTTTTTCATAAAGATGTCGCCTCAACTGGCTCTGTCTACTGGGGATGCAGAGGTGTCTCCAGGGCCAGCTCTATAATGAAGCAAGGTGCAACTAGAGAGCCACTGTGGTGTAGTGGTTACGAGCAATGCTCCCTCTAAGCTGTGGAGTCTTGTGTGCAAAAATTCTGCTTTGTGAGCTACTAGCATTAAAGTTGTGAGCGAGCAATTTGGCTACTGCATAGATTAGTTTACTCTTTAGCCATCCTTCCTGAGCTAAGACAAAAATGTCTGAGCCAGAGGCTAAAAAACTGGGAGCTAGCTCACACTAACTCAGCTTAGAGGGAACACTGGTTACGAGTGCTGGACTAGTATCTGGGAGACGCAGGTTCAAATTCGCACTCATACCATGGAAGCTTGCTGGGTGACCTTGGGCCAGTCACACTCTCTCTGCCTCACCGGGTTGTTATGAGGATCAAATGGGAGAGAGGAGAATGACTCAAGCCGCTTTCGGGTCCCCATTGGGGAGAAAGGTGGGGTATAAATGAAATAAAGAAGTGAAAAGCATTGTGGCCTCAGTTGGTGGATGAGGGGAGGGTGACAGTTTCTGCCTCCGCCCTTTCCTCGCTGCCACCACCGTCTCCTTTGTCCCTGCCTCCTCCCCCCCCCCAAACTGGAACAGTTGCAGGATTCTTTTCATGAGAGTTCAGGAAGCCCCATTGGCCACATGCAGCTTGCCCCACTGTTTCCAGCTGCCTTGGGCAGTGGCTTCAGGGAGAGGGGTTAAGCGGCAGAGGTGTTGCAGCTTCAAGCTGCATCCCTTGCAAAGCTGCCTTGATGATGTCTTTAGGCACCCCAGTTGAGGCATTTATCCCACCCTGAGAGCTGGCCAGCAGCCTGGACCACTGTTTATCAGCCTGCTCCCTACCTGACCACTGTGGTCACCTTCTGAGGCTCTGCTTCAGGGACCCCCACTTCCTGAGGTTAACCAAGTGGCAACCCCTGAGAAGGCCTTCTCCGTGGTGGCACCAAAACCCTGCTGCTCTTTCCCCAGGGAGTTTCGTCTGTCCCCTTCTATTGCCGTCTTCCCCCAGTGGGTAAAGATCTCTTTGTTATGTGTCCTCCTTCCTGCCCTATGTTTCAATTGTGGTTTTTATACTTTTGTATGTATATTTGCTTTGGTTTAAGTTGTATTGAACCATTTTTACTGGGGTTTTTTAAGACATGTTTTTAATATGCATGTTTTTAATCTGCTTGCCATCTTGGTAGCCCTGATGAGTGCAGAAAGGCAGGGTATAAACTGTGATTAAATAAATAAATATGAAGGTGCCCATAGCTGTGGTTTGCAAACTATACACTCCATACAAGTTTTGTTGGAGTAACTTAAGAGAGACCCAAACAAATTCGTTTGCTATGTTTAGTCTGGAGCCAGTTTTCCTGGGAGTTCAGAAATGGCATTATTTTCATTTTGTTATAGTTACAGAAAGGTCAACCGTAATGCCTTCCCAAAAATATAGGACCAAAAAATTGATTCAAATAACTCCCTTCATTGCACCGTGTGGGCAGAGTTGGGTAGCAAAGTTGGAGTTACGCAGAACCCTTTTCATACCTTGTAGAGAGTTTTTTTAAATAAACTTTCCATGCATGTTGAGGGCTGCACCTTGCCCTGCCAGCATGTTTGGTTGGGCCTGAGGTATCATCTCAACATATCTAATAATGGCCAGACCTATGGATACATAAATCCAGAGGATGGAGTCATGAACAGAGAAAACAGATCTTTCTACAAATCTGAAAAATACCCCAGGTTTGCAGCAAAATCTGAATTTTTAAAAAAATGGGGGGGGGGTATTTTATTTTATTTTTATTTTATTGGATTTGTATCCCACCCTCCCCACAAACAGGCTCAGAGTTGGTCCCATCAATATTAATACAATTTACAGTAACAATTAAAACCAATTTAAAACAACCAATTCAAACAGTACAAAAGTCATAAAATACCGTGCAAGATCTGATCAACTGTCTCAGCAGTTTTATACTTGATCTTAATACTTTAAAATTGGGGGGAAAATGTCTCAGCAGTTAAGATGGAAACATAGTGTGATTTCCCAGGTAGCTGTTCGAATGTAGGACACTGATGGGAGGCAAACCAGAAGAAGGGGGACGTCCTCTGCCGCAACTAAAAGCCTGGTGGAAGAGCTCTGTCTTGCAGGCCCTGCAGAATTGTAGTAAGTCCCACAGGGGCCTGATCTCATACGGGAGCTCATTCCGCCAGACAGAGGCCAGGGCCTCCTTAGTTGAGGCAAGTCGGACGTCCCTGGGGCTGGGGAATACCAAAAGGTGTTGATTTGTAGATCTCAGTGCTCTATGGGGCTCATATAGGGAGATGTGGTCCCGAAGGTATGCTGGCCCCTGGCCCTATAGGGCTTTAAAGGTAAGCACCAGCACCTTGAAATGGATGTGGTATTCAATAGGCAGCCAGTGCACTTCACGCAGCACTGGGTGGATGCGAGCCCACACAGGCATTGCCATCAACACCTGTGCTGCCATGTTCGGCTCTAGCTGCAACTTCCGAAGCAGAGTCGAGGGCAGCCCCATGTAGAGAGAGTTACAATAATCCAATCAGGAAGTGACCGTTGCATGAGTCACTGAAGCCAGGTTCTAGGGGGTGAGATGGGGGCAACTGCCTGATCTGCCTCAGATAAAAAAAGGCAGACCTGGCAGTGGTGGAGACCTGGACCTCCATAAAAAGGGAGGCATCCAGGAACACCCCAAGACTCTTAACCCTCGACGTTGGCTCCAGTGGAGCCCCATTGCAGGCTGGGAGCCTGATTCCTAATCCCAGTCCCCCGCAACTCAGGTGTAGGACCTCTGTCTTAGATGGATTTAACCTCAGTCGGCTCTGTTGCAACCATCCAGCCACAGCTTGTAATACCTAGTCCAGATCTTCCCTCCGAATTATTAGAAGCAGCTTTAAAAACAAAATGCCCTCAATAGCTGCTGCTAGGCAACCACAACAGTATTGTTTCTCTCCAAGCCTTGGATTCTGTCAGTTAAAGGCAGGGGGAGGGAGCATGGCCCTTTCCAGTGCTTTTTTGACATTTCAGGGAGGATGTATCAGGACCAGAGCCAGCAGCAATGACCAGGTGACTTGATACAACACGACTTTCATGATTCCGCCAGGCCTGGCTGCGTGCTGCTGTTCAATAGCAATCCCCCAAGAAAGTCTGTGTGGTGTGGTGGATAGAGTTTCAGACTAGGGTTTGGGAGACTTTGCTGTAGAAGCCCACTGAGTGACCTTGAACCAATTACTCTTTCTCACCCAGACTTACCTCACAGGCTTGTTTTGAGGATAGAATGGAGGAGAGGGGAATGATGTAAACTGCTTTGGGTCTCCATTCTGGAGAGAGGTGCAATATAAATGAAGTAAATAAATAATAAATATAGCTAAAGATGGAGGAGGTAAAAGGTAGGTAGGTAGGTAGGTAGGTAGGTTGGTTGGTAGGGAGGAAAGGAGGAAGCTGGGAAAGGTGAGGATACGGGGATTGCAGGAAATAATGTGGGGTGGGGGATATAGGGAAAACTGAGATGCCCTTTGCGGTAGAGTTCACCAACTCGCCACTTGGACTTCACTTGCACATGATGCCCACTTGCAAAAGCCAGGAGGCGCCATGAATAAGTGATGTCCAAGTGGTGAGTTCACCCAGGAGTGGTGAACTCATCGCTTGGACATCACTCGCATGCAGCGCCTGCTTGCAAAAGTAATTTAAAGGGAATATTCCCTTTAAATTGCTTTTGCAAGATCTCCCTTCCCTTCCATTCTGCTGGCCTCGAGGAGCCGCCACCAGAAGAAAGGAGGGAGGGAAGATCTGAGATCTTCCCCTGAACGCCACGAATGATGACCTGGTCGTTAACCAGGAAAGTTTGTGGAGGTTCATGGTTAGTGAAACCCCACAAACCACGAGTCTCCATTTTCTCGGTTTGTGCCCATCCCTAGTCTTCAGTGTTGTTAGAGAAATGGTATGATGTCCTCCGTAACCCCCGAATAGCCATACTGGGTTATCTTAACAACACAATCGCAAACAGTGAACTAAGCCCTTCATTTTTAAGAGCTAGGATATGTGTGGCTTTTTGTTGGAAGGTACCAACGTGGCCCCTTTTAACAGACTCGTCTAAAAAATATGGACATTACTGTGGCTTTTCTGGCAAAGTTGAAGGAAATGTCAAACAACAGCAAAAAGATACTGTTCCAAAAAATGTGCGCAGAAATTGTTTTATTTATGACTTACTCAAAAGCACTAAATACAGTTGCTTCTTTGAAGACTTGTGTGCACAAAACTTTCTAGAAGAAAGGACGGGTAGCCTTTGAGCGGTGTGGTGTAGTGGTTAAGAGTGGTGGACTCTAATCTGGAGAACTGGGTTTGATTCCCCAATCCTTCCTCCACAGGACGCCTGCTGGGTGACCTTGGGCCAGTCACAGTTTTCTCTGAACTCTCTCAGCCCCACCGACCTCACAAGGTGCCTGTTGTGGGGAGAGGAAGGGAAGGTGATTGTAACCTGCAAGGAGACTCCTTAATAGCGAAAAGCAGGGTATCAAAACCTCTTCCTCTTCCTGTTGCGTGTTCAGGGCATGTGTGTATCCTAGACCCATGGCTGTGTGAGTGAGGCCCATTTCCTATCAGGGTCCAGATTCACTCTGGGGAAACAATGCATAAGAAAGAAACTTCTCTTCTGGTACGTCTCACCCATGATCTAAAGGAGCTGTAAGTTTAGGATTTTTACACTAGTGTAAAGGAAGGGAAAAGAAATGTTGTTGTTAGATACGAGACTCGAGGCAGCAGGTGAACAGTGATAACAGCTTTATTGAACACGAAGTCAGAAGAACCAGAACGAGACAAACAGTGGAGCAACAGGCTCCTTTTTAAACAGTCCGGGCTTGGCAAGCCACGCCCACATGTCAGATAAGATCCAATCAGAAACTGTACATAAAGACCAATCACTTTGCTTCCCTCCAGAACTTCCCTTTACAATACCTTGCTTAGACTCAAGCTCATACATTCATTCATTCTGTTCCATACATAACAGTTGTTGACACACACACATACTTCTAAAGGGACCTTTGCAATAAAGGGATGCATCTCCAAGGCTGGTTTGGAGTGACAACGGAGGCTGGAATACAGTTGAATAACCACTGCTGGTTTTATTGAAATAGAAACAAAAATATGTGTACATAGTCAAGGCAATACTTGAAGTATGTTACAACTCCAAACATGACAACGCCAGCAAGACATGTAATTAGCCTCCGCAAGTGCCCACACAGACTCTTGTGCAATGTGTGGCTTGACGGAGAGGGCGAGAGTGAGAAGAAGGACAGGGAGGAGAAAGGGGGGGGGACCTTCCGGGCAGGCAGGCAGGCAGGCGTCCAGGCAGCTTGTGTTCCTGGTGAGCCTCAGACCTACACAAACCAGGAGGTCTGGAGTCCCAGGAAGAAGGCTTAGACTCAGGTTAGTGATTCAGGCAATAATCTAAGGGAAATCCAGGTGACAAGACACCAGTGCAGCAAGTGAACCAGAAACTCCAGGACAGAGTTGGGGGGGGGGGGGGTGCTGGCAGCTCTGTATTACAGACACTGGAGAATAATTAAAATAAAGTGTTTGCTTTTCCTGGCCTTGGGAGAGAGGCAGGAAGAAGTCAGAGGGCAGCGTTTTGGCTGGCCAGAGGGAAAATGGTCGGAGGCAGACACCATTACCTCATTGGGACAAGATATGTCATTTTCTAGAAGAACAGTGTTCAGGGGCAACCACCCTGGACTCCGTGACCCCCACGGTGGCCACGCAAGATTCTGTAACCCCCACAATTCTCGGCAACTCGAGGGCAGTGGCCTGTGCCGACCCAATCCCGGCAAAGTCTGCCTTACCTCCGGGGGGGGGGGGGCAAAGCCCCCCCTGACCAGACAGGGGTTGTGCAGACGGGGGCTTGGATGACCCCCAGGCAAGGAGCAGGAGGGGGAGGCCGAGTAGAGGGATCACATGGGGGGGGCCTGGGAGCCGCAGCTCCATACCTCCTCGAGAGCCGAGTTCCCGTGGCGTGGAGGTTTCAGGGCGGAGCTCAGCAG
>NW_015177060.1:375630-379176 GCF_001447785.1 Gekko japonicus
CAGCCTGCCCGGTGAGAGGAGCAAACAGCTGGGAGGGCCGGTGGGCCCTGCCTGGAGAGGTTGGCAGGCTGGCCAGACAGACTGTAGGAGGCTTGCAGGGCTGTTCCCCTTTGGAGGTCGACCCTGTCCCTCTCCCCAGGCTTTTGGAGGGAGGAAGGAGATTGGGTGATCCTGGGGGAAGGCGGGATTGAGGGCTTGATTTAAGGGGGCAGGAACAGACTGGCTGAGGAGGAAGCGCTCTGGTCTCTCCACGGGGGCAGTGGCAAGCCAGAGAGAGCACGTGGACTAAGGAGGGGGTGTGCCAACCTCCCCCCCCTGTCATATCTGAGGCCTTGCTGCTCTGCCTAACCAGCCAGAAATCAAGCCCTGGAGGAGCCTAGACTCAGGAAGACCCACCAGGGAGGGGGGGGAGGGCTTGCGAAACAGTAACTGAAAGCAGGGATCCCTAACATGGCACCCATGGGTGCCACAGTGCCCACCACCAATACTTTTCCTGGTGCCCATTAGGGCTTCTGATAAGGAGCACGTCTGCAAGGAAACAGTTCAGTGCAGTATGTTCAGCAGAGCTTCTACCTGAAACGTTGAAGAGTTACTGTTAGAATTATGCCACAACCTCCCTCCCGGACCGTTTGTGGCTGGCTCCGCCAGCTGCAGCAGCCATTTTGCAGTTGCGCCTACCACCCTGTGGTGGCCTTCGAAAGGTCGTGGCAGGCTAGGAAAGGCCGAGGGCCTCCCCAGGCCTAAAGGTCGGTGTCACTGGGATTCTTTTGTGAGGAGGGAACCCAGCGAGGCAACAGAATATGCTGCACAGGAGGCTCCTTGATGGACCGCATCCTTCGTGCTCTAGCTGGAGAACCTTCAGTGCCTGTTTCTGGCCTCTTCTGGGCAGCTGTCACTCTTCTGGACTTGTCCGGCATCTTGCAGGCAGCCGCATCCTTGCTGGGGTTAAACTGGGTGGCCTGTTTCCACCAACGCGCCTCTTATTTTGCAGATAGCTCCAGTGGGGGTATCGGCAGGACTCCGCCTGCAAACCAGCTGCCTGACTGGGGGCTTTCCAGATCCTGCGCCTGGCAGAAGGACTGGTCGGCCACAGGCCTTAGAGCCAGAGACTAGCGCTCAAATGGAGGCAGAAGAGTCAAATGGCAGCAGCAGGGCTTTTTTAACGAGATGAAAATTAAACCTCCGTGTTACATGATTGATTCTGAGGGAATTATTGACCCAGCATTCATTTCACCTAGCCCAGAATAACCCTGTTTTTTATATGTAAGGTGTGAGGGGAAATTAAGACCTTAAATTGTCGTAGAATCTGCCACTTGTCACAGTCAGCTCCCCAAACCAGAGACATGTTGTCCCTGGGGCAGCCTGAATGATGGAGTGCTCAATAGCTGTGAGGCGGTTGTTCATCTGCGTAAGCAGGTCTATTCCTGGTCCTTCTCTGATGTGGTTTAATTCTGGAAAGTGGTTTTTAGGGCCGTTGTGTAGCATGTTCCTTCCCCCCCCCCTTGACTAGCCAAGGAGGGCAGGCTTGCGATGGAATAAATGAGACACTTGTATGCAGGGTTCCTAAAATTCCCGTCTCCCTCTTTCTTTTGGAGATGAGCATCTACACCCACCTTATTTGTGGCACTTCATGTGTTTTTTGGAAAAGAAAATCTGGCACTGAAGCCACTTTCTTCCCAAAGGACTCAATAAAACTGAGCTTTGTGTAGCTGACTGCTAAAAGTCAAGACGGCTTCCGGGAGGATGGAACTGCACGGCGATGTTTTAGAAGGAAGCTCCCATTGGAGGCAGCCATTTTGTTCTTGGTTTTCCCACTTGGTTTTCCCATTTGCACATAGTAACAAAACAGTCATGTTGAAGCCTGCATATAGTAGTATAAAGGAGAGAGTAGTTAGGAGCCAACACTTTGGGACAAAAGGTTAACAGCTTTAAGATGAGCAACATGCTAATATTAATTTAGATAATCAGAGGCCTCCCATTTTTTCTTAAAATGTATACTTTTAAAACCTTTTTTTTGGGGGGAGGGGGGTAGCAATGACCAAGCATAGCCTACGAAAAGCTGCTGGTGGTCTCTGGGAAAGGAGGGCGTGGTCTCCCCGGTTTCAGGGTTTCCCATCCTGCCGCTTTAAGAGGGAAACACCGGCAAGAAATCCAAACAGGCTTTGTTGGTCTTCTCTGGGCTAAGGTTGCCAGTTCTACCTTGGAAACTTCCCGCGAGTAAGTGAAGATATGTGCTAATATAATTTAACGAGTGATGAATATGTGAACCAGTGATCAATGAATAATCCATGAGCAATGTTTAACGTGTCAGTGAAGTAGATCAGACCGCTGTCTGTGAGAGGGAAGGGCCGAGTTCACAGTCCTCTCCTCCTGTGTCTCCGTTTCTCCTCCTTCCCCCGCTGCCTCCAGCCCACAGCAGCCACCTGTTGGTGTTCTTGTCTTGGGCCACAGCAGCAGTGGTCACCACCTGCACTGTGGCTGGCGAGAAAAGGGGCAGCTTGTGGCAGGTGGGGAAGAACCTGTCGCGTAGCGAGAGCTTCAGATGAACAGGCACTGTGAGAGAGGCTCCTGGCAGCTACATTCCGATTGGCCGCCCTCGCAGGGCAGGCCAATCAGGTAACAGAAGTGTCAGTGACGCCATGCAAATGGAGATTTGGAGGCGGTGCCTGGAGCAAGTAGAATCTTGAGCCCAGGGAGGGTGCAGATTGTGATCTCAGGGACCAATTTCCCCTTTCCTGCTTCTCTCTCGCTCTGGATGAAGACTTGCTCTCTACCTGCACGTGCCAAGAGAGGGACATGCTGTCCTCTCTTGGCACCACGAGGCAGACGGGCCTCTCACCATCCGCCTCCATCCTTTAGCTAGTAAGTTAGAAACCTATCAATCTCTCCTCTTTCCTATCCAAAGTGTACTTCTCCAGTAAAGAGAGAAGTATTTCTCTTCTAAACTTGCAAGGTGGCTCTGTGTAGCTTTGTAAGCTGAGTAACCTGGTAAAGTGACACTCCTGCGTTTGTAGCTTTATTTAAGCGCTCTGCTAACTAATGGTGACTGGACTAACCAAACCAGTTAACCTCAATTTTAAAAAATGCACATTCGTAGTAAAAGGAAGTGAGTCATTTGGACGGAAACCTAGTGTTGCCAGCTCGGGGGAGGGCAAGGTTTGGGGAAGGGGAAGAACCTCAAAGAAGTATGATGCCACACCTTCCAAAGCAGCCATTTTCTCCAGGGGAACTGATCTATCTGGTCTGGGGATCAGCTGTACTTCTGGGAGATCTTCAGGCTCCATTACAATAGGACCAGAAGTCTATATGATGGGAAAACTCATGTCACTGAACACACTGAACTCTTCAATAGCACATTCATCATCGTACAGATTATAGCACATTAACTGCCCTGACTTGGCTGGCCCAGGCTAGCCGGGTCTGGTCAGATCTCAGAAGCTAAGCAGGGTCAGACCTGGTTTAGGACTTGGATGGGAGACCACCAAGGAACTCCAAGGTTGCTACACAGAGGCCCTGGTCACACGGGCCAGCTAATGCGGGGGGGGG
>NW_015177060.1:379191-382258 GCF_001447785.1 Gekko japonicus
CTGTCCCCCGCGGCAGGGATCCTGTGAAGACGCACGGATCCCCCGCCGCGGCTTGGCAGCCCTAGTTCCTCGAGATTTGGGGGTGGAGCCTGGGGAGGACAAGGATCTCAGTGAGGTACAGGGCCCTAGGCTAGAGCCCACCCTCCAAAGTGCCCATTCTCTCCAGGGGAACTGATCTCTATAGCTGGGACATTAACTGTAATACTGGCCTCCATACAGCTCCATACAGTGGATCCAATCACACATTTCCAAAGACATCAGAGCACCACCACCACCACCACTTCTTCTTCCTCTTCCCGGATGGCAGTTTCTGCTGATGAAGAAGAGTTGGTTTTATACCCCACCCTTCACTACCCGAAGGAGTCTCGGAGCGACTTACAATCTCCTTTCCCTTCCTCTCCCCACAACAGACACCCTGTGAAGTAGGTGGGGCTGAGAGAGTTCCGAGAGAACTGTGACTGACCAAAAGTCACCCAGCTGACTTCATGTGGAGGAGGAGGAGTGGGGGAATCAGACCCAGCTCTCCAGGTTAGAGTCCACCACTCCTAACCGCTACACACCATACTGGGAAACAAAAGAAACAAAATCCATGTCATACTTTTGGTGGGGGAGGCAAACCCAGGGAACCCAAGGAACGAAACCCAAGGAACCCTTTTTTCCCGCTTTGAAAACTGTGGGAGCTGCTTGTGTGAACCACCCAATCCGTGCAAGCATCCTGCTCCCCTCCCCTCCTGCCCTGTGGTGCCCAACGCCAGGACTGGAAGGAGCGGAGGCCCTGCGGTCTCAGCGGCTCCAGACGGGCCAGTTCAGAAAGATAGCCAAGTATCCTACTGAACCCTTTCAGAATCGCCATCAAGAGCTAATCCACAGGTTTGTGGGGGGGCTGTTCATCCCGGAGCAAAATAAAGCACAGTAGCCCGATCACACGGTCCCCCGAGTCTCTGTGTTTAGGCTGTTAGCTGGCGATCACATGGCGATGCTGCAGTGTGGCAAAGAAGCAGCATGTGCAGTTCCGCAGAGCAGCACTGCTTTCAGTTTCGTGTTTGTGTGCGTGCGCTTACGAAAAACATCCGGTTTACGACGGGATGTGGACAGGCACCAGATGCCACGGGATACTAGCGCTCCAGCGATTAGACGCCTGCCTGTGCTGCGCGTTTTCCAGATACTAGTGCACTTTCCTTGGTACTTTTTAACTCCGCATCTTTGGCGGGATGCCACGGGTTGGCCACGGGTGCGCTACGCTTCCCAGATGTTGCGGTGTGATCACGCCCCGAAAATCCGCCCGACATGCGTGCCTTTCGTGTGGCAAATTCTCCATGTGACCGGGGCCAGAAGCAGGCAATGGCAAGCCACCTCTGAATGTCTCTCGCCTTGAAAACCTACGGGGATGCTGTAACTTGGCTGCGAGTTCACATTTTCCACATTTAACAATAAACATATGCTTGTTGCAGACATCTGCAGTCTATATAGGAATTGTAAAACTAGGGCAGGGGTGTGCAGCACCGAGCTCAAGGGGTTTCATAGATTCCACGCTCCTCACTGGCTACAACGTTGAGCAGGACCAGCGGGGTACCAAGAAAAGCAGCTGGAGGGTAGCCCCTCGCTATGAGGTAGACAGTAGGAGCAGAGAAGAGGACAGGAGTGGTCGGGGAAGATGGACAGTAAGGGCATCAGTGACCGAGAAGAGCTCTCTCTCATCCCGCTTCATCCTGTGATGTGCCCGAACCTCTCAATTATTTATTTGCACATAGTAACAAAACAGTCATGTTGAACAAAAGAAACAAAATCCATGTCATACCTTTGGTGGGGGAGGCAAACCCAAGGAACCCTTTTTTTCCTGCTTTGAAAACTGTGGGAGCTGCTTGTGTGAACCACCCAATCCGTGCAAGCATCCTGCTCCCCTCCCCTCCTGCCCTGTGGTGCCCAACGCCAGGACTGGAAGGAGCGGAGGCCCTGCGGTCTCAGCGGCTCCAGACGGGCCAGTTCAGAAAGATAGCCAAGTATCCTACTGAACCCTTTCAGAATCGCCATCAAGAGCTAATCCACAGGTTTGTTGTGGTCTCTGTGCAGGCACGCACATAGGCTGCATGCCCGTACTGAGCACCACTCAGGAACTTTCTGGAAGTACCACAGTCAAAGAGAAACCTACTTGAAGTGACCTCTGGATTACGGTCGCAGCTTACCCCAAGCCTCTCCTTCTGCCTGGGGTGTGTGTGTGTGTGGCTGGCACTGGTATGGGGACCTCCCACCATTGACTGACAGGCAGCTATGGCGACCACAGTCAAAGAGAAACTTACTTGAAGTGATCTCTGGATTACGGTCGCAGCCTACCCCAAGCCTCTCCTTCTGCCTGTGGGGGGGGTGGCACTGGTATGGGGACTTCCCACCATTGACTGACAGGCAGCTATGGCAAAGGCGGGGCTGAGTAGGCTGTGCTACGAACCCCCACGTAGTAAGGGCACTGTGTAGATCCGCCTGGAATGTCTCCTTGGGCAGCTCGGAAGTGTCCGCTCCTAGAGGTCTGGTGCAGAGGGGAGCATTGCCACCAGGGGTGGCTGAACCAGTGAGCAAAGTGAGTAGAGGAGGGCACGGTGGCTGCTTAATAGCTCGGGACCGGGTGCAATCCCCTTCCTTCCAGGCCTGGAGAACTCTGCAGGCCACCTAAGGGCATCGACACAGGCGTAGAAAAGAGGACATTAAAAATGACAGACATTAGAATGGCCCACCCTGGACCCTCTGTTCAGCTCTCGTTACGCTGCTAAGCATGGAAGGAGGCAAAAGAGGGCCGAAGCTTTCGTGTGCCTGGAGTACAAAAGGTCCCAGATTGTGGGAGAGGTGGCACTTCTTCAGCAGCAGAAGCTACAGTGGGGGACCCACCAATCAGGGCCGGCCCGAGGTGTTTCTGCGCCCTAGGCGAGGCTAGCTTGTGGCACCCGCACCCCCCTCAGCGCAGATGCCAACCTCCTGGTGGGGCCTGGAAACCTCCCAGAAACATGCCCGTGGGGGTCGGGGCAGGCGCCACAAGCTAGGCGCCTTAGGATCAGCACGGCGAGTTGGGAATCGCGCT
>NW_015177060.1:382856-385996 GCF_001447785.1 Gekko japonicus
AGCCCCCACCCATGCCAAAAGCCCTGCATCTCCCAGACAGGGTGACCGCTGCCGCCGCCTTTCTCCCCGAGTCCAGCAAACTCAGCGCTTGCCGGACTTGGGGAGAAAGAGGCGGCGGCGGTCAGGGAGATGCAGGACTTTTGGCAGGGGCTGGGGGGCTTTGGCGGGGGGGGCGGGTCCAGTTTGGCGCCCTAAGGTCCGGCCCACACTCTAGGCGAATGCCTAGTTCGCTTAGCGGGTGAGCCGGCCCTGCCACCAATGCTGGCGCTGTGTGGACACTGACCCTGCGCTTGCACCCGCTGGGGCTGGGTGTGCTCTGAGCCATTGATGGTGCTCTGCCGAAGGCGTAGCACTGGGAACGTACAGGAGGCTAACGTCCTCATTTCCTCTCGTTTCCAGGTGAAATATGTGGAAGAGGAGTTCAAAGAAACAGAAAAAGGGTGGATTGTGCTTGTCTGCATGGGAGCCACGTCAGGGGTTGGACGCTTGGCTTCTGGACCGATCGGCGACCTTATCCATGGGCTGAACAAGATTTACTTACAGGTAGGGCGTCCCTGATCTCTGCATTCATTTTTCCACCCCAGAATGCTCTGAGAACCAACACCCGAAGCTCCTCGGGATAAAAAGGGCTGCCGGACAAGACCCTTCTGTTCCCAGGTTGGGGGCGGGGGGGTGGTGCTATCGGACATTTCTCTCCCTCATGCTGCAGTGTCTTCCAAAACAGTGGCTGAAAGAGGAAAACTGTCAAAGCCGCCCAAGGACTTGGGCACACAAGCGGGGTGGGGGTGGGGTAAGTAGATCTCAGCTGCCACTGTCGCCCTCTGTTGACCTCCAAGAGCTGTGCTTGGAAGGTGATGAGCCAGACTCTGCAGAACTAGCAAAGTCATATGATGGGACTAGACACAGCTTGCAGCACATAACTGAAATGCAGCAAGGGTCAGCTTTTAGCATCATGTGCAGGCAAGTCAGATACGATTGGCTGTAGGCCACGTGGGGTGTGAAGACACCAGCCCTGCGCCGTTGCTATCAAAAAATGAAACACGCCCGGAGCCCATCTGAAGGATTTTAGAGCGACTCTCTCATTTCTGTTTCACGTGTTCTGGGCTAAACTGGAGAGCTACACACCCTGCGGGCAATGTTCCCTCTTAGCTATGGAGCCCTGTGAGCAACACACACCCTGCGGGGGCCCTGGTTCTGATCCGGCAAGAGGGATCCGCGTGCCTCAGCAGCCTTCCTTCCACGTGTGCGACTGAAGCACTGGCGCATCTCCGTCCCCGTGCTCCTCTGGGCCGGGCTGGAGGCAGAACAGGGCTGCCGGTCGTTGCGCATGACTAGTTCCCCGTTGCTACAGTTGGATTAGGGCCGACTCTCTGGTCCGGACGGCTGGTCGGAGGGATGGTTTCCCATCACCAGGGCTGGCTCGTTTTGTTTTGCTTCCCTGGCCCTGGTGGCCAAGGAGGTTTTCTTCCCGTCCAAATGAGAATCCAGTGCATGCTCCCTCCCTGGGACTTGCAGCAGGGTGTTGGGATCCCAAGCATCGAGAATAAATCCACGTTTTAAACAGCAAGATTTTATTTCAAAGCATTGGAAAGATACTCAAACACGTTCTTTGTTAGAACTGACTCACAGAGTCCACCCTCCAAAGCAGCCATTTTTCTTCAGGGGAACTGATCTCTGTCAGCTGGAGGCCAGCTGTAATAGCGGGAGGCCTCCAGGCCCCACCTGGAGGCTGGCGACCCTAACGTGCGGGCGCTGAACACGGCCGTGGTGGGAGGGAGGGACTCTCTGACGATGACGCCTGTTTCCTGGGATGGGGCAGTGGCAGCCGGGGTTCACTCTGACAGGACATCCAGTCTCGGTGGGGCTGTGAGTGGGAGAGAGAGTGCGCCTCTGCGCCACCGGCCATCCCCCTGGATGCCTCCCCGACGGCTCTCAATCAATAAACCTTTAATGGCATATACAACCTTAAAAATCAAGACAGGAAATGACAACATGACAACTAAAAGTCTAGGTTAATTATAAAACCACGAAACGGACTTTCCCAAATTTTTCACTCTCAACACGTCAACTAAAAAATTGGCCACTGCCACAGTCATCTCTCTGCTGTTACATCGTTCCATAGAAATTGGCATTTTATTTCGTTGGAAAGGTGATGTTTACCATGCCACCAAGTGTTTAACCATTTTTCCCTAGCAGATGCACGCCACGAACAGTCTAACAATATGTGATCAATTGAATCAAGAGAGTTAGAACCGCAGTCACATCTCCGTTCGTACTTAGGAGTATTATGAAACCTACCATACAGTAGTTTTGATGGAAAGGCATTTACTCGAGCAAGAGAAAACGCTCTTCGGTGGCTAGGGCTATCAAGATTATACAAATACAGGGGGATACATCCCACAACATTCTTAAGACTTAATGTAGCTGAAGAACAGACAGGGGGATGAAGGGGCTGCAGTTTTTGAAGTTCAATATCTACCAGCCTCTGTTTGATTGTTTGGAAGATATACACTTCAGAGGCTCTCCGGTGTGTCTCTTTCCCGGAATTCAGACACTCCAAAGGGCATCGCTCCAGAATATCGGGAGCGGGTCTCGCATTCTGACCTCAGGGCCTTCCGAGACGTCTCCGCTCCCCTCCTCCTCCTCATTGGCTGGGGTGGGGGGAGGGTGATGCGAGGGCTGCCGTGGGCCGCCGCCCCCCCCCCATCGAGTTTGGCGTGGGCTCCCCGGAGCCTGCACGAGTGGCCTGTTCACGGAGACTGTCGCTGAGTCCTCCCCAGAGACCCTGAGGAGGGAGGCGTACAAATGGGCAGCCTGGCTGGAAAATCCGCAGCTTACCCATCCGGCTCTTTAGAACCACAGGAGACAGACCAACGGGGGGACGCTGGAGGGCCCTCGGAAGGCCAGAGGAATGCTGCGGTTCTGTGTCCTCCGCATGCTGACCCACTTTCTGCTGCGTCTCCGAGAGGCTTCCTTTTGTTTGCTTGCCTGCCATGCTTGTGTGCGTGTGGGGGTGTGTGTGCGGAGGGGCTTTCTTTTTCCCCCTGCAGGCCTCCTTCTCTTTCTGGCCAGCAAGAACCGCCCGTCCTCTGAAATTCTGCACTCTCTGTTGGTCGCTCTGTTCTGGAGCAGTGGGGGGG
>NW_015177060.1:386062-387521 GCF_001447785.1 Gekko japonicus
TAGGATGGGGGGGGGCAGGGCTAATTCTTACCAGGACTGTGTAGCCTGCATGTTTGTTTGGGGGTTTTTTTTGGGGGGGGAGAAAGAACAGGGGAGGTGGTGTGGGAAGGACAAGGAATTCCTGGGCGTTACAGAGGTCCAGGGAGCGTAGTGGAAACAGCCCCAGCGGAGACTGGCCCCAGCGAGAAGCTGCCTGTTTATTTGCTTCATGTGCCGCCTGCCTGCCTTTCGCACGGAGGTCCAACTCAAGGCAGACTGAGGGGTGGGGGTGCCCTCGAGTCGCCGCTGGCTTACGGCGCCCCCTGGTGTGGTTTCCAAGGCAAGAGGCGCACAGAGGTGCTTTGCCATCGTTGTGACCCTGGACTTCTCTGTGGCGGTCTCCCCTCCACGTCCTAGCCGGGGCTCACCCTGCTCAGCTTCCAAGAACTGGCCAGATTGGGCTAGCCTGGACCATCCAGATGAGGTCCAAAGCCGTTCACGGTGTTATAAAAGACAATGCCATAAAGACGGTGTCGTGGATACCGTGAACAATGCAGCAAAGCACAAATTACTCTGAAGCAGAAACAGTCTGTTCCGTCGCATAAACTGGATTCTGCAATGACAGGATGCCGAAGTACAGACAGTTTGATGCTCCCTGCACACAAGGAAGTAGCGGGGGGGGGGGCTGCCTATCAATTCCACAGGCAACTAAAATTAAAATGTTATTACTGATACAGACATTGCTCTCCTGCAGAACTCTTCTTTTACCACATCCCTCATCCCTCCAGGCAAATGCCCTCCTGGGGCCTTGTAGTTAGCATCGAAGAAGGGCTGGGGGAAAGACAGCTGGAAATCCTACAGCTCCCTGGGTCTCTTGCAGCCTAGTCTACCTCACAGGGTTGTTGTGAGGACCAGTGGAGAAGGAGGAAGGACGGTCGCTGCTTTGAGCCCCTTGGAAGGAGGATGGGTTGCAAGGGTAACGGCTGGATTGCTTTTTCCTGATGGGCGCTGTGGGGCTCCAACTTGCGGGTGAAGCACAGGTGCTCCCCTCCTGGAGGAAGCTGCCAAGGAGGAAACTGCAGGCAGGTGCAGCTGGAACCGGATCTTCCTGGTCCTTAGAATCAGGTGGTCTCGGAGAACTGGTAAAGTTTCTGCCAGTTTGGTGTCGTGGTGAAGAGCGGCGGACTCTTATCTGGGGGAACCGGCTTTGATTCCCCACTCCTCCTCCACATGCAGCCAGCTGGAGTGACCTTGGGCCAGTCACAGTTCTCTCAGAACTCTCTCAGCCCTACCTGCATTACAAGGTGACTGTTGTGGGGAGAGGGAAGGGAAGGAGATTGTAAGCTGCTGTGAGGCTCCTTTGAGGCCAGCTTGGTGTAGAGAGCCAGCTTGGTGTAGTGGTTAAGTGCGCAGACTCTAATCTGGGAGAACCGGGTTTGATTCCCCACTCCTCCACATGCAGCCAGCTGGGTGACCTTGG
>NW_015177060.1:388277-389726 GCF_001447785.1 Gekko japonicus
GTTGCCGGGGGGGGGGGGGGTGTGCCTGTGGGCCCCAGGGTGACCACTAATGCCTTTTTCTTGGTGCCCGCCCAGTGTTTTCAGGGAGTGGGCGGGGCCAGGTACGGTTTTGGGAGATTTGATCGGCCGTGCAGATTTTCTGTCATGTTACCTGGAGTTCCTGAAGTTAAGCGGTGGCAATCATTTTGTGGCTGGCTACACCTCCTGTGGCAGCCCTCTGCACATGGAACTTCCTGGGCGGCGGTTGTGCTGACCTTACTGCAGAACAGAACCTTTGGGGAGTGGTGAACAGGGGCGACAGTGTCCGCTGAGGAGCAGGGAGATCGAGGCTCACATCCTCCATTTGCTGTGGAAGTTGCTAGGAGAGGCTTTTTCTCGCAGGCTTTTCCCTCAACACAGAGTTCGTGTGAGGATTGAGAGCCAGAGGGGGGGAAACGAAACACTGCACGCTTTCCTGAACTCCGGAGAGAAGCAGCAGAATAAAGCCGAGATGGGCAGTGGGCGGCCCTCCCTCTGTCTGATCTGCGGTGTGCTTGGACTCCAGACCCTGCTGGGTGGGGGCTCTCTCTCTCCAGCCGTCCCACCTCAACAGCACCCCTGCTTTGCCTCCCCAGGTGGCCTCCTTCATCCTCTTGGGCATCTTGTGCATGATGATCCCGCAGTGCCGAGAGTTCTGGGGCGTCCTGGTCGTCTGCCTCTTCCTGGGACTTTGCGACGGACTCTTCATCACCATCATGGCCCCCATCGCCTTCGAGCTGGTTGGGCCCATGCAGGCCTCTCAGGCCATCGGGTACCTCCTGGGACTCATGGCCATCCCCATGACAGCAGGGCCCCCGATCGCAGGTCAGTCACAGGCGCGCCCTCCCGGGGGGAGCTCCGCCCTCTGGAGTCAGGGAATGCTCACCTCCGCCGCTCCTTGCAGCCGGCCCAGGTTTTGTAGAGTTCTTGACAAAAGGGCGTAATGCACGTGGTGCCCATGGCCTGCCACACTTTCCCTGGCACACGCCAGGTGTTTCACAGTGCGGGCGGGGGACAGCAAAGGCTTCTGGTTGGACACCGCTCTGGCAGTAGCTGTGGGACTGAAGGGTAAACTGTGGCAGCCATTTGGTGGCTGGCTGTGCCCACCATACTGTGTCGGAATGCCAAAGGTGCCCACAGACTCAAAGAGGTTGGAGACCCTTGCACTGAGTCGTGGCTTAGCCCTGTTTTGGAGTATGATTATGAGGGAGGAGCCGTGGCTCAGTGGTAGAGCATCTGCTTTGCATGCAGAAGGTCCCAGGTTCAAGCCCTGCCGGCTCCAGTTTCATAAAGGCAGGGCTTTTTTTGTAGAAAGAGCCCAGCAGGAACTCATTATCATAATAGGCCACACCCAACAGCACAAACATATTTGCATATTAGGCCACACCCCCATGGCTTCCCTTGGCTTGCCTGGACGCCCCGCAACTGTGG
>NW_015177060.1:389871-422308 GCF_001447785.1 Gekko japonicus
TGTGTTTTGCTCTCCAGGCCTTCCCTCTTTAGCCACACACGCAGAGGTTTTGGCTGTAGTGGGCGTGGCCAAGTCTGAAGCCAGCCGGAACTCCGTTCCTGTGCGTTCCTGCCCCAAAATAGTCCTGCATAAAGGGCTCTGGTGGCAGATGTGCAAGGCCTCTGAGAACCTGGGAAGCTGTTTCCAGTCAGAAGAGACAGTGGGTGGCCTTCGAGGACCCCTGTCCTCCAGGGGTGTTCCAAGAGCTGCAGTCCTCTGAGAGTGCAACGCAGCCATTTGTGTGCCTTCCTGTTTATGACAACTGATATGCTGTGAGATGACTGAGAAAATGTGCTTGCGTGAAGCACTGTAAACCCCTGAAGTGTACCATGTCATTGCAGAGTCTTCTGTGACTAGCGAAATACGGGGGGGGGGGGGGGGCACAAGGCTCCAGCTGAAAGGAAGGTGGTTCTTGCCCAGTTTATCCACTTGGCTGACAGTGGGCCCCCTCCATTTAGTTGTGAGCAGCTCTCGCCTAAGGAAAGCACCAGGCCTTTCCATTCTTGGAATTTCCCAGCAGCCTTTGCATGTGGCAGCCATTCACGGCAGCCGCTGCATAAACATCTGCTGAATTTGGACTGAGCTGGGGAGACGTTAATCTCAGCCACTGCCAGCGTCTGCAGGACTCTGAAACCGACACATCAGCTTGAGAGATGCGGGTCGAGGGATGAAGATTCCTGACTTTGTCAGGGTCCTTAGTCAGGTTACTCAACACAGGGCTTCATGAGAAGATAACTGTTTATTGGCAAATCCAGTACTAGAGACACATGTACAGCTTGTGTCAGGAATGGCCGCCAATACTAGGGCCTCTGACTTATACTAGAATCAAACATCCCCCCCCCACTGGTAAGCATGAGCCAATGGATACATCTCGCGTGCGCGGGCAAAGCAAAAGCCGTTAACTTTCCCAGCCGAGTAAAACTGCAGCTGGAGCATCTACAAGGTCAAGCATAAAATAGCAAACAGTTAGCTGAGACAGAAAACGGGAGGGCACCCCTCCACATTCCAGACCTATGACAGGGCTACCTGACACTCTGAAACTGACACATCCCTCCTTGAACATGGCTGCTTGTCCCCCTAAAGAATGGCCTGCCCGGGCTGCCTCTTCTTTCTGTCTTTGGCAGATGTCTGTTGGTTCATTTTTACCTTGCATGCATTAACTTGTATTGCAGAGACATTCGTTTGACATTCCAATATTTGTAATATCTGGGAGTAAAACATCGTTTTGACAAAATCTGCTGCAAGGACTGCTGCAAAATCTTCCGCCGAAGCGATGTTTCTTTTGTCCTTTGGGACCGCATGCATCAAAGAAATCAATGATGAGTGCCCCAGTTTGCCAAATGTACATCCTGCTAAGTTGAGGGCGAGGGGAGAAGAGGCCGCCTGGGTCCGTCGCGAGCTGAGTCTCTTGGGTACTTCTGCTCAACGCAAGCCGGCCCTCAGAACCTTCGCTGGGTTTGACTCGGCTGGGCCCGTTACCGTGGCGCGCCAGCCGGCCCTCAAAGCCTTTGCTGGGTTCAGGGGGCCTGTTTGACTCGGCTGGGCCCGTTACCGTGGCGAGAGGCTTTGCGGCAGATCTCTTTGCCCCGCCTTCCCCTTGCTCGGGCTGAGTTTCAGAGGGCAGAACAGCCAGATTCGAGTCCAGGAGCACCTCGGAGACCAGTGAGATCTTCAGAGGATGAGCTGTCAAGAAAAGTCAAAGGGAGCCTGGCCTCTCGGGATCTCATGGGTCTCGGAGGTGCTCCTGGACTCGGACCTTGCGTGCTGCGGCGGCTGCGTGGTGGCAAGTCGAGCGAGGGCGGGCCCATCATCTCCCCTGTCAAGGCTCACTGCGGTCTAGTATCATTATTTTGGATGGACTCCCATCTGACTTTCCCTGCGTCATTTCTAAACCGTGCCGTTTTGTTTTGCAGGGTTACTCCGTGACTGTTTGGGGAATTACCACCTTGCCTTTTATTTTGCTGGCATTCCCCCACTAATTGGGGGTCTGGTTCTGGCTGTTGTTCCAGTGATCCATCAGAGAAAGCTCCGGAAGCAGCAGCGGGAATCTGGGAAAGACAAGATGTTGGTTTTGGAGACTGTGATGAACGGAGAGCTCCTTCCCGGTTCCCCAGCCGTGGAGGCGCACATCTAAAGCCATCCACAAGACCTCTCGGTGCCCGCGCACATCCCCTCTTGCCACCAGCATTTCTGACACTGTCTGAGCCGAGCCCTTCCTTAGGAGGAATCCAGCCTGTCTGCTTGTGGGTGGAGAATACCACACTGACAAGCCTAACTGGACAATTTACTTTCAAGTTTATTTTAAAACCAACCGCTCTTTTCAGCGGAGAGAATTCTACCAGCACTCTGATTCATGGTTAGGTGATTGTTTTTCTGGCTGGCGTAGCAGCGATTGCCCTTTGGTAATAGGCATTTAACAAGCTTTTGATAGGTTTCATGGATTTATTTCCCCACCTGCAAAACAGAGTCTGTCGCTTTTGCCTTGAAAGTAGAGTTTTGTTTCCTTCTGAGCTCCTCTGGGACTTATTTTTATAGTAGCCAAATTCTCAGAGCGTGTTTTAACCACTCATGGAGGCAAAGAAAAGAAATGTTGCACCGTGGGTGAATTCTGAATCTTTTTGGGAAATGTATCCTCTTCTCCCTCCCCACTTGGGCAGAATCTGCCCCTGAATTCCTCGTTGGTCCCAGCGTCCTCCTACCGGGCTCCCCTGAGTTTTTGTATGTGCACAACCATCTACTCATGTGTAACAGGCCTTGTCAGCAGATCTTCTTCTCAGTTCTTGGGCTGCCTATCCTGATGTTTTCAGACTGATCTCCACCCACTGCCAGAGAGTTGCAAGGGATGCCACGGGAGAGGAAGGGCCTCAAATAGTACTTACAACTTGGCGTTTTTAAATTTTTTATTCACCCCCATTTTAAAGACCGGCCTCTGATTTCTGAGCCATCCTTCAGAGGTGCAGTTTTATGGGGGACCTGCACTCCCTGGCCAGAGAGGACTGGGGCCTTTCTGGCCATGAATCCTCCAAGGTGTGATCTGAGCCGGGTAGAGCCATTTCTCCCATTGCAACCTGGACCCAACCGATTGAAGTTGGCAGAACCCTCCTCCTCCTCTTTTGCCTGAGTGTTCAGGGCATTCCTCCTGAGCCAGAGCCTGCCGGCTGGGTGCAGACACAGACTCCTGCTAAGTTTGGAATCCCCTGGAGAAGAGTGATTGGCCCTGGGGAAAGGGATCTCCCTCCTTAGCACCCTGGCAAATGTAGCTGTTTCCTCATGAATCCCTGTAAATCCCTTTGTGAGTCGGCGCCACAGAAGCTGTGGAAAGCAGCCAGATGTTTACCCAAAGCAAAGGAAGGTTCTGCCTGCATGCGATTCGGCGGTGGGGCGGGCGGGAGGGGGCCTCCCTCAGGGACTGGCTGAGTTGTGTACAGTGCCTTGCATACAGGAGTGGCAGAGGAATGAGCTGCACGAGCCACTGGTCTTCTCAGAGAGAGCTGCGCGGAGGGGAAGGTCTGCGAATGGCATGGGCCGCCGCTCAGCGGATGCGGCCCAAATGCACATCCATGCTCTGAGAGCGTGCCTCCCCCGGGGGGCTGTTGAGGGATGAGCCACTAGCACACGAGGGCCGCCTCTTTGTGCCCCGGGAAGCTCAGATTTTGGGACATTAGGCGGTGTTCCTAACTTGCCGGGCCTTCCTAAGGAGACCAGCATCGTGATGCTAAGCAGAGCTGTGTCAGTCCGTCCATTGAAACCAACAGAGTCACTCTGTGGAGGTGTGCACTCTAAGACCCCGGTTCAAATTTTGCCTCTGCCACCGTTTTATTGTTGTTGTTTTTTTAAAGATAAGCTACTCAGTTTCAGATGGGGTTGCAATTCCGGCTTGGGAAATTCCTGGAGATTTAGAAGTGGGGTTTGGGGGCGGGAGGAGGCTCAGCAGGGACGTGAAGCCACAGAGTTCACCTTCCAAAGCTGCCATTTCCTCCAGGGGAACTGAATTCTGTAGGCTGGAGGTCAGCCATAATTCCAGAAGAACTCCAGGGCCCACCTTGAGGTTGGGAACCCTACTTTCAACCCACCCCTACCTCTCTATGCTGCAATACGGAGACCGTCATACTGACCTCCTTTGCAGGATTGTTATAAAAAGAAGTTGGTGTATGTCAAGTGCTTAGAACACTTTGCAGTGCTATCTAAATGCTATGTAGTGTTGTTGCAATTTCAAGTTTTAAATATATCCCACTGACCCATGCTGTAAATCCCATCTGGTTGTCCTTCGTCACCACTAATGTGACTAGAAATTGTGTGCCTCTGTCCTTGAAGCTGGGCATGAAGTTCCCTGCAGCTGACCATTCTGCTATTACAAACGTTTCCAGGGCTCTCTCTAATCTCCCCGCCCCCCTGCCCCCCCGCTGAGTGGGGCACTTCACATCCTGAGCAGAATCTAACTGCTGTCATCTTAAAATGGGCCACGGGGCAGTGCCCAGATTGCTGCTGAAGGGGGCTTCCTGTCTGGTGCCAGTTTGGTATAGTGGTTAGGAGCGCGGACTCTAATCTGGGAGAACCGCGTTTGATTCCCCACTCCTCCACATGCAGCTGCTGGTGTGACCTTGGGTCAGTCATAAGTTCTCTCAGAGCTGTTCTCTCAAGGACAGTCCTGGAAAGAGCTCTCTCAGCCCCACCGACCTCACAGGGTATCTGTTGTGAGGAGGGGAAGGGGAAGGAGTTTGTAAGCCACTCTGAGACACCTTTGGGTAGTGAAGGGTGGGGTATCAATCCAGTCCCTTCTTCTTCTTCATGCGCACAGCTGAGAGGGAATAGTAGTTGGAGACCCGCTTTCCAGTTCCCTGGGAGGAGCTGAAAGATGGGGGGGGGGGTTTTGATCCTGGGGGTCTGCCCCACTTGTGGCCCTGGTCTCTCTCAGAGCAAAGAGCCTTCCTCCTTATGGAGCCCCTTGGGCTTGGAGAAGGTGCCGCATTAATGCGCTGGATACTCAGGTTGCAACACGCAAGGCGCAGACCTCTCTGCCCTGTTCTCATGAACAACCCAGGGTTGATTAAACGCCCGTTTTCTCCTGGGAGAGAGTTGAGCCTCCCGAGCCTCCCGGCTGGTTGGCAGCCAGTGAAAGATCATCCCTCGATCTGCATCCTTGGCCCCCTCCCCCCTCCACGATTCAGTCTCAGGCAAACAGCAGCATCCAGAGCAGTGTTATGTAAGGCTCTCCAGTAGGGAATGGCCACCTGATTTCGGAGATAAAGGGGCAGTGGCTGTCAAAGAGGGAGAGACAAGTGGTCACGTGTCACCCAGCGAGGAGGAGGAGGAGGAGGAGGAGGAGGAGGAGGAGGAGCAGCAGCAGCAGCAGCAGCAGCAGCAGCAGCAGCAGCAGCAGCTGCAGCTGTGGATCCAGAGACAGCCTGCAGAGTCCGGAGTCCCTCTTGTAGAGCGTGGCACGTTTGAGCCCCGCTCTGCCTGGAAGGGGGGGGGCTGCTGCTGCTGCTGGCAGTCGTCACCTGGGATCCTTGGGGGGGGATGTTCACAGTCATTGACATTAAAGAGAAAGCTGACTGCAACTGAAACACTACATGAATCCCCGGCTGCCCCTCCCCCCCACCCCAAGGAGGAGAAGGTGATAAGAAAGGCCAGACCTTCAGCTTGCCTTTTGTTGCAAAGTCTTTTGATGCAGCTGTGAAGTTTAGGGGGGGGGGGACAGCAGGAACTGGCCAGTTTAGTTTAGTTTAGTATTATTATGACTGTCTTAAGACCCGCATACAATACAAACATAGTATGAAAAAGAAGGAAAAAACAGAGATCATATACAGAATAAAATCTAAATTTAAAAACTTTTAAAATGTAACTCCCACAATCTAAGAATCAATGCAACTGAACGTGTAATCTCTGCATTCGTATCTGATAGAAGCCAGTGAAGTCTTGCTTCGTTCGTATTGATGTGACCAAGTATCCTTATCAACGAATGGGGTGATGATTTTAAGACGAGCCTCTCTGTAGAATGGGCAGCTGAAAAACACATGCTCTACTGATTCGACCTCGCATGGAGTGCATGAACATAGCCTTTCAGGGTAGGGGTTCTGATTATACCTGCCTTGAATAACTGCAGGTGGAAGGGCAGAACATCTGGCTAGGGCGAGTGCCCTTCTAGAGCTCTTTCTCTCCACTGCAGGAACTGGACATTTGCACTGCTCTGGATATTTGCCTGACTCCAGTGCTGCTGATAACGGTATTTTTCTGTTCCACCACAAAATGTATCCTTGGTAGATAATTTTTCTGCAAAACACTACGTTGTTTGGGTTGGGGAAGTAGCTTTGTTTGTACGGGAAAAGTTTTCATCAGAACACCCACGAATCTGTCCCAGTGTCCGCAGAAGACAAAGGCCCTCTTAGTGTCAAACTCCCCCATGCTGGAGGCAGAGAGGGAGCAGGCCAGGGTGGCAGGAGACTTCCCGGTGGGCCCTCCCTCCTCAGGCCCCCAGAGACTGGTTTGCCCCCAGTCGCCGCCCTTCCTCAGAAGCCGCAGACCCCGGACCCCCACACGGGCATGCCACGGCGACACCCACCACACGGGGCTCCCACTGTTCTGTTCTTCAGACAACATGAGGAGATGAACCTTTCATGCGGAGAAAATGAGATCTGTCAACTCGAAGGAAGTGCTTGGAGACAAATAACTTCCTCAGATAAAAATTTCCCCCCAAGAGAACTTTTCTGAAAAGGCCAGAGAAAAATGTCCCTGTAGAGTCACCATAGATGCTGGGAAGCAACTGGTGGGAGTGGACTGTTGCCTCCAACATTAAGATGACTCTGGAGGCACTGAATGGGCCCAATCTGGAAAGGAGACGCTCACTTAGATGGACCCTTGGTGCGGTCCTGCAAGGGTGCTTTGGTGGCCTCATGCGCCGACCGCTGGAGGGCTCGGTCATTTCACCCAAGTAGAGAGAGGATTGGCTTGCACCCACCCAGAGCTCAGCAGTGCAGATCAAGGTGTCCTGTAGCCATTACGCAAAGGACCACCGCCTCCACTTATTATTCATTCGTCATTATTCATTCATTTGTCACTTCCTGCCCCATGGGGGCCTTTGTAAGTACCTCATGGTTTGGGGACCAAAACCTGCCTTGAAGACAGGCAGGGATCCTTAAGGGCACGTTCTTCACTTAGAGAAGAGACATCATCTCCATTTCTGAAGTGCCTCAGAGTAGCCTCAAGGGCAGCGATGAGTCAGTGCAAAAACTTCTCCGCTTTGAGTCAGCCGCCTCCCAGCCACATACCCAGGATCCCTGAACTGGACCAGACTCCAGTCCTGGCTTTGGAATGTTCCAAACCGGGCCCCAATTCGGTTTCAGGGCTTGGCTTTGCATGGTTGTTGCAACCACATTCCAAGACACCGGCATTTCTGTTTGCCCCTGTGCATCTCTGGGAACAGCTGATTCAAGCTTTGGCTGGGGAGTTCTCAAAAGGAAAAGGAAGAAGCCCCCCGAGGAAGATTGAGACGCTGCTGAGACCTCCCTTGACACCCCTCAACCACCAAAGAAATAACCACCCCCATTCAAGGTGCAGCCACACAACTGAATGGTTCCCCTCTCCCCTAACGGCAGCAACCACGGTCACCAGGTAAAATGAAATGCCCATTCTCAGTGCCCATCATCACCTCTGTCCCTGGGTTAGCAGACTGCCTGCACGGCCTGGGAGTTTGGGCTGAAAAGAGCAGAGGGCCTCCCACACAGGTGTCCTCCCAGCTCAGCCAACGTAACCAAGTTCCCTTAGTGGCCATTTTCTACAAAAGGAGTTTGATTTTTACCTTTTGCTGTCAGTTCATGTTCCAAAGCTTTCCCAATTTGCCACCTGCAAATTCTCAGCTTGCCAAGACAATCGTATATGTCAAATGTTACATGTATTGTTAATCTCTATAATAACTGTTATACTAAAGGCATGAAACTATATTGTACAGGTTTTTTTTTCCCCTTCTAGATAATTGTGGGGGTGGGGGAGGGAATTGTTTTACTGGTGTGAAATCTTTTCTTCAAACTGATTATCAAAGCTGGGTTGAGATTATATCCTTTTGTTAAGATTTCTGACCTTTCTCCAATTCTCTTTGTTTACTCTGCCGCTCCACTTTCAACAGCTTAAGACACGCTTGGCTGACGGGCACATCAAAACCAAATTACTCTAGAAAAGTACAGCACTTTAGCACTTTCCAATTGACTCCCCCAATATACCAGTTTCAGCAAACAGGTCCTGTTTTTTTGTTTGATCAAATTCACTATAGGAGCGAAGAGCGGAACTCTTGGGAAATCTCTGGCCGTTCTGGGTGGAGAAACACCTGGAGACTTTGGGGGTGGAGCCTGGGGAAGGCGGGGTTTAATGAGGGGAGGGGCCTCAGCAGGGTCCAATGCCACAGAGCCCACCCTCCCAAGCAGCCATTTTCTCCAGGGGAACGGATCTTGGTCACCTGGAGATCAATTTTAATAGTTGGAGATCTCCAGGTGCTACCTGGAGGTTGGCAACCCTAAAGTAGTTAGAAATAAGGCGGGGGGGGGTTGCCTCTGCAAAATGGTTGGGGGATGTTCCCTTCCAAATCCATTCCTCTGCTCCCTTTGCCATGCCTATGTTGCTTGTCAATGAAAAAACGACTAGGTAAGACATCTGCTCTGTGTTGTTAAGGTGCAGGATTCTGCCCTGGATCGCCCTGGGCAGCCAGTTCTGTTTTGGCAGAGAATGGAAGGTGAAATGAGAGAGCCACTGGTATACCCACTCATCTGGTTTGCATGCAGGTCTCAGAAGCTTCGAAATACCGCAACAACCCACAGAACATATCTAACCAGCGATTATCTATGTATGTAGTGTTGTGGTTAAGTGTCTGGACTCTAATCTGGGAGAACCGGGTTTGATTCCCCACTCCTCCACTTGCACCTGCTGATGTGACCTTGGGTCAGTCACAAGCTCTGGCACAGCTGTCCTTGAAAAAGCAGTTTGTGTCAGAGTTCTCTCAGCCCCGCCCACCTCACAGGGTGTCCGTTGTGGGGAGGGGAAGGGAAAGGAGTTTGTAAGCCGCTCTGAGACTGCAAGTGAAGGGCGGGGTATAAATCCAACCTCCTCTTCTTCTTCTTATGTCGTGATCACACAACAGCTCCAAAAAAAACCCCACCCAAGCCCAGCCGCCCGTGATGTTCGTTCCAGAGGGCGGCCTTGTTGGCCCGCAGGAGAGGCGCTAGACTGGTGTGGTGGGGGCACCCGAGAGGCCCACAAGACTGACCTGGTCTCAGTCTTCAAGGAGCTTTGGCTCGTGACAGCTCACGCCCTGCAAAACGGGTTGATCTCTGAGGTGCTCCTGGATTAGGAACAAATCAACCCCAGAAACCTCAGCTGCTTTTTAAGAAAAGAAAATGCTAAACTTCTGGGCATAGTAAGAAATGCTCGACATCGGGAAAGAAGCCACTGTCCCAAAAGGCAGGGAATCCCGCGGGGTGTGTGGCGCTTCCCATGCCCTGCAAAGCTTTCCCCATGAAGAGCAGGCGGTGCTGAATCCGAGAACTGAGGCCGGTTGTGTCCGCTCGCACGGCTGCACGCTTGGCCACAGTTTCCCCTGGTGCGAGATTTCCCCTGCCTTCCTTGGCACAGCCTCGTGACCACTGCACTGGAACCAGGGAGTGGGCTACACCTGGTGAATAGTGAAGGCCGCTGAAAAAAGGGTGAAGTCAGTTGTTGGCCAAGCGGCTGTTGGCAACATCAACACTGTCCTAAATTCACCTATTGGGTGGCCACAGCTGCCGGCTTAATTCTAGTTCAGACGGGCAGCTCAGTGAGGGACCCCTCTTGTGCACCAAGAGTCTGTAAGTAACAATCAAGGCCTCACCTTCCTCAGTTGGCCTTCCAGAAAAGAGTTTTTTGCCAAGGGGAACTCTAGCTGTGGGCCTCCAGCATCATCTGGATCAACGGATCGTGCCATTGGGAGGTGGTGGGGAAAGTGTAACAAACCCAATGCCTCTCTTACCTATTTACACTTGAGGACACTCACACCTGGAAAGGAATCCTGCTCATTTTCCACCTCAGAAGGATCCCTCGGAATCATCCCAACCTCAAACAAACCCCTCTGAGAGCCAGTTTGGTGTCGTGGTTAAGTGCGCGGACTCTAATCTGGGAGAACAGGGTTTGATTCCCCCCTACTCCACTTGCACCTGCTGGATGACCTTGGGCCAAGGCATGGTTCTGATAAGAGCTGTTCTTGAAAAAGAGCCGTTTCTGTCAGAGCTCCCTCAGCCCCACCTACCTCACAGGGTGCTTGTTGTGGGGAGGGGGAGGGAGAGGAGTTTGTAAGCCACTCTGAGAGTCCAAGTGAAGGGCGGGGTATAAATCCAATCTCCTCCTCCTTCTTCTCTCAAGACACATCAGGCAGATCAACTGCAGCAAAAAGTTTCCTGGAGTACGACCTGGACAAAGTCATCCAATGCATGAAGCGCATCCTCAGTTGGTAAATGCAGCTTCTGCACAAGAACGGACGCGTAGGGCAGGGGGGAGGAGGAGGGGTGTCAAAAGGCAAGGCATCTGATTGGCTGTGGATTGAGAGCCAGTTTGGTATAGTGATTAAGTAAGTGGACTCTAATCTGGGAGAACCGGGTTTGATTCCCCACTCCTCCACTTGCACCTGGCTGGATGACCTTGGGCAAGCCATAGCTCTGGTAAGAGCTGTCCTTGAAAAAGAGCACTTTCTGTCAGAGCTCTCTCAGCCCCACCTACCTCACAGGGTGTCTGTTGTGGGGAGGGGAAGGGAAAGGAGTTTGTAAGCTGTTCTGAGACACCTTTGGGTAGTGAAGGGTGGAGTATAAATCCAATCTCCTCTTCTTCAGGTTAGCAGCCTGGCAGCTTTGCTTGGCTCCCAGCCCGGCTTCCCCCCCTTGTCTGTCCAGCTGCTGGTCCCACGTCCAGGAGGGGTTTTTCCCCAAGCAGTTGTGGGGAAATCAGGTGAGGGACAAGATGGCTGCTCACTGGGACTTCCTTTGCCTCCTCTGCCAATCAGTGTGAGATTTGGGTGGGACCAATGGAAGTGTGGAACCCTATACAGGTTTTATGCTACCTGTTTTGTCTGTTCTATGCAAGTTCTCTCTCAGAGTGAATGTCTGCAGGAGCTTTTGGTGTGTTCCTTATGTCAATAAATAATTTTCCATTCGGTTGTTTCAGACACTTCTGTGCCTGGGGGGTTAGCTTCATTGTGATGCAGGGTCCGGCCATTACACTCCGCTTGCCGGCTCTGAGTTGGGAAGTACCTGCAGATTTGGGGGGTGGAGCTGGGGGGGGCGGGGTTTGGAGTCCACCCTTCAAGCAGCCATTTTCTCCAGGGGAATTGATTGTGACCATCTGGAGATCGACCGTAATGGTGGGGAACCTGCCGGTGCCACATGGAAGTGGGCAACCCAAGATTACACATTCACATGCACTAGTGAGTTCACAGGGGTGGAGCCATTGCACCTATTTTTATGAATTTCTGCAGGAAAGGTTCCTATAAACCGGCTACAAAACACACGGCAGGACCGGCCGAAGCATCTCGAAATGCTGTGGAACAAAAACCCTGGCATCTACTTGGATGAAATTCAGCAGGCCTCGTTCCCCCACGGAGGCCTTCTATCCCTGCACATGTCATCAGAATCTGAAAAAAGTAAACTTACTGTGAACTGAAATTTGTTCTTCGAAATAATACCTACAAACGAATGCTTGGCACTGGGCGACTGCATGCCGCCCTCCCACCGTGGCCAGGGCTCGCTGCTTCAGAGCTCTGCACCACACCTGCACACTTCCACAGCCATGAAGGATGGGTGGGTGGGAGTGGGGGAATGGATGTGCTTCTTTAATGCCAGAAACACCTGCTGTCTGGGGGTGGGGGAAGCAAGATGCCCTGTGTTTAATTCAATTCAAGGATACATCCTTTTTTCTTCTGGAACTTGATGCTTCTGCAGGTGTGGACTTCAGGCATAGCAGCAGATGACTAACAAAGATTGTCCTGGAAAGTGCAATTCAGATGTTGTTTTTTAAAATCATCTCTCTTCTTACAGATCTGCTGGCCAAACGTGGTTATTTTGAAAAATGCATTAAGTATCAGAGGAACAAAATGCAATCCAACCACCCACACAGAGTCCCTGTATGGGCCAGTGCCGTCCTCTTCCTGTGAGGCACTATCAGGTGTGCACTGGCCAGAATCAAATTCTGGGCTCAGGGCTCAAACTCTGTAGCAGAAGAGGAGATTGGATTTATACCCCGCCCTTCACTACCCGAAGGAGTCTCAAAGCGGCTTGCAAACTCCTCTCCCTCCCCCTCCCCACAACAGACACCCTGTGAGGTACGCGGGGCTGAGAGAGCTCTTGACAGAAACTGCTCTTTTTCAAGAAGAAGAGATTGGATTTATACCCCGCCCTTCACTACCCAAAGGAGTCTCGAGCGGTTTACAAACTCCTTTCCCTCCCCTCCCCACAACAGACACCCTGTGAGGGAGGTGGAACTGAGAGAACTCTGACAGCTCTTTTTCAAGGACAGCTCTTATCAGAGCTACGGCTTGCCCAGGGTCATCCAGCCAGGTGCAAGTGGAGGGGTGGGGAATCAAACCCGGTTCTCCCAGATTAGAGTCCGTGCACTTAACCACGACACCAAACTGGCTCTTAACTTGGCATGCAGAAGGTCCCGGGTCCCCCAAAGCAAAGTCAACGTAGTGTCTTCCCTGGGCATGCTCCCCCTTGGGGGGAAATAGACCAAAGCCTCAGGTAGCAGATCTGGGTGTCAGGATAGAGCAGCCACACGACATTTCTGACAATCCGGGCACGGACTTCTTTTGGTCCAGCCGAATGTTACAGTCACCTACATGACAGTTAGTTTCCATTTTCATACCTGCCGGTAGCAAAGTTTCCCCTTTGCTGAAATAAACACTTGCAACTGTGCTATTTCCATCATGCTAATAGAATAACTGAATGTAAGGAACTGTGTCATGGCTGTTATGCTGTTAGTGCTCCATATCAATGGGCACCCTTTTCACGGTATGTGCTGAGCCAAAGGCAGCCACCAGTTATTGTGCCGGAAGGCCCTGCAGGGAAAGGGTAAGTAGCCTCAAAGAGAGCTGTCAAACAGTGGCTAGCAGATTCTTTGCCAGTGCCTACGCCTTTCCAAGAGGATTATGGGCCATGTGAAGACCTTAAACTTTTGTGCTCAAGCCACACACAAGGAAAAACTGCACTGCCTGCATTCATCCTGGTACGGGAAACATACAATTTTGTATGAACAGGGGAACACTATATGTTTTCCAGATTTTGGTATGCGTGAATGCATACTCCCAACAAACCTGGGTTTCTGTTTGTGCTTGTCATAATGGGAAAACTGCAAATTGCCCTGTTCTTCCAAAATGGTGACTAGATGTAGCAAGGGATCACAGTTTTGTGGTTTGTGGAGGGCTTTTAGTTGGCAATCCCAGAAGAAAACAGAAAACCCAGGCGGCTGGGCCACCATCTCACTACTATGACACCCTAATAAAAGAGATAACAAGCTGCTAATAGAGTCATATGATGAGGGAGTGGACAGATGATCAGCAAAACAAAACAGGATGACGAAAGAAGGGGCCACGGCTCAGTGGTAGAGCCTCTGCTTGGCATGCAGAAGGTCCCGGGTTCAATCCCCAGCATCTCCAGTTAAAAGGACCAGGCAGGAAGGGATGAGAAAGACCTTGACCTGAGACGTTGGATCAGTGGCACAGCCTCTGCTTGGCATGCAGAAGGTCCCAGGTTCAATCCCCAGCCTCTCCAGTTTAAAAGGACCAGGCAGGAGGTGATGTGAAAAACCTCTGTCTGAGACCCTGGAGAGCCCCCGCCAGTCTGAGTAGACAAGCCTGACCTTGATTGGGGGGGGGGGCTGAGTCAGTAGAAGGCACGTGACGTTTTAGCCCGATGACAGTCTACTGGCCCTTGGTCAATAGAGCTTTCTGCAGAACAACACTACGAGGCAATAATCGGTACAGGTTCATGGTGGTTTTTTTATTTTTTATTTTATTTTAACCAACTATCATACACGTAACATTTTTGTCATTATACATTTTTTTCCTCCCCCCCTTCCCCCCTCCCTTCCCTCAGTCCTCCCTCCCCTGTTCTTCTTCCATCATTGCTTCAGCCACGGGCACAAAGTCCAAAGTTTCCAGTGAATGTCCTTCTTGGCTTCGTCCTCCTTGATCCAATCGAAATAAGGCAACCATTTTTTCCTTATCTGTCTCTTCTTTTCCTCCCAGGTATTCTCCTCCATCATCAAGGCCACGGTATCTGATTGGATATATTCAAAGAGATAGTTATTCCAGTTCTCCATGGTCCACTTGTTCTTATCTTTCCATCCTAATAATATAACAGCCTTCCCAGCTAATATCATCGCCTTAAGTACCTCTTGGTATTTACTTTCTATTATCTCATTCTTCAAGATACCTAATGTCATTAAATTAATATCTATTGGTATTAATACCCCTATCTTGTCTTTTATCCTATCCAATATTTTCTTCCAAAATTCCTGAATTTTGGCACGTTCCCACCACATATGCAAGTACCAGCCTTTTACCCGATTGCAGTGCCAACAGTTCGGACACATCCCAGATATCATATTGGCTAGTTGGGCTGGCATCCGATACCATTTAGTAAAACACTTCGGCTCCATTTCTCTAAATTTATTGAATTTAATCTGTTTAACCCCCTTCATTAATTTTTTAAAGGTTATTTCTGAGGTCAGTCCTTCTCTATGCCATTTCTCCTGAATACTTTTAATTATTGACTCCTCATTGGTAGTCATTTTTTTATATATCTTACCCGCTAGGCCTCTACTTGTCTTTCTCTTCTCGGTACAGGTTCATGGTGATCAATGGGGCAGCAACTGACTCTCAAAGGACGCTTCTGCCACTATGACAGAAATCCCCTGCCATACATTCTTGTTCCACAGCATCTTTCAACCAGTGCTGTTTCTTAGTTCCATGGCTGAAGGCTTTATTGAAGATGGTCTAATATTTATGTCCACAGAGAGACAGAAGCAGGAGACATGGGGTGGGGATTGGGAGAGAGGCTGTCTGTGTTCGCTCATGTTTTCTAACATAAAAGTCCACAAAGTAGAGGCAAAAGGTGAGATGTGTATACACACAGCACAAGAAGTAGCACTACCACTATCACACACACCTTTCCAAATTGCCTTCAAGTCCTTAGAAAAACTTCAGCCCAAGTCACCTAACAATCTTAAGATGCAAGTAAAACCATAACTAGCAAGAGAGTTCCAGTTGGTCTGATAGTTCTTCTTCTTGGGTTGTGCCTGATTCTCCTAAAAGGATGTTGGAGGGTATTTTTTAATTTGATTTTTGTTTCAATGCTCAAGGAAAGTATTTAGTTATTTGTTTAAGCAATGATTGCCTTGGTCAAATATGGTTTGTTGACAAAAATGTTTCTAATTTTTTAGCACAATAAAAAGATGGTAGATAATAAAAAGGTTTTGGTTAAAAGGTTTGCACAGCTGTCAGCATAGTCCTGTAGTTGTTCTTCTCTCGCAGTGGGTGGCCAGAGAAATTTAAACACAAAGCTACAGCTAAAATTTCCAATGGAGCAGAAGAAAATTTGCCTCACCTCATCATCCTTAATCAAAAATAGAATTGTTAGGTACATAGAGGGAAAGGCCTACTGAGGGGAAATCAGCATGGCTTTTGCCAAGGGAAGTCCTGCCTCACTAGCCTTTTGGAGTTCTTTGAGAAAGTGAAAAGGCATATAGACAATGGTGATATCTTTGAGAATGGTGAAAAGGCAGGCATCATATACCTGGACTTTCACAAAGTTTTTGGCAAGCTGCCTCACCAAAGAATCCTGAGTAAACTTCACAGTCATGGGATAAGAGGATGGGTTACCTTATGGATTAAAAACCGGTTAAATGACAGGAAACAAAGAGTAGGACTCAGTGGACAGTTCTCACAATGGAGGGAAGTAAGAAGTGGGGTCCTACAAGAATCAGTACTGGAGGCGGTACTATTTACTCATTTGATTTATACCCCACCCTCCCTGCTGAGGCAGGCTCAGGGCAGCGTACAATAAAATTTGAACAAGTTTAACTTATTTTTATCCATCACGGATCTGGAACTGGGGGTGAGTCATGCAGTGGCCAAATTAGCACCCAATTATTCAGGATGGTGAAAGCCAAGGCTGACTGTGAAGAGCTCCACAAATTGGGTGAGTGGACAACAATGTGGCAAATGAAGAAGATGAGTTGGATTTATATCCCACCCTTCACTCAGTCGCGGAGCAGATTACAATCACCTTCCCTTCCTCTCCCCACAGCAGGCACCCTGCGAGATAGGTGGGGCTGAGAGAGCCGTGAGATAACTGCTCTTGAGAGAACAGCTCTGAGAGAACTGTGACTGCCCCAAGGTCACCGAGCTGGCTTCATGTGGAATCTGCTGTTCTTAACCACTACACCAAACTGACTTAACGAAGCTCAGCGTTGTTATGTGTAAATTCTTAAGTGTAAGGGGATGCACACTGGGGCAAAAAAAATTTCCAACTTCAAGTATAGGCTAATGGAGTCTGGACTCGCTGAGAGAGAGAGAAAAAGTCATAGTGGATAGCTCAATGAAAGTGTCAATCCAGTGTGCTGCAGCAGTGAAAAAGGGCAAACTGTGTTAGGGAGTATTAGGAAAGGGATTGAGAATAAAACAGCTGATACTGTAAGGCCCCCATATAAATCTATGGTGTGGCCTCGCTTGGAATACTGCGCACAGTTTTAGTCACCGTATCTCAAAAAGGACACTGCCCAGCTGGGAAAAGTGCAGGGGAGGGCAACCGAGATGCTGGGGTGGGGGGCGGCGTTGAGTAACTTCCCTATGAGGAAAGGCTGAAGAGTCTGGGACTTTTCAGTTTAGAAAAAGAGACAACTAAGTGGGGGCATGACAGAAGTTTATAAAATTATGCATGGGGTGGACTTGCCAGAGGATGTAGTGATGGTCACAAGAATTAACAGCTTTAAAAGGGGATAGATTCAGAAGAAGAGAAGAGATTGGATTTATACCCCGCCCTTCACTTGGAGTCTCAGAGCGGCTGACAAACTCCTTTCCCTTCCCCTCCCCACAACAGACACCCTGTGAGGTAAAAGAAGAAGAAGAAGAGATTGGATTTATACCCCGCCCTTCACTACCCGAAGGAGTCTCAGAGGGGCTTACAAACTCCTTTCCCTTCCCCTCCCCACAACAGACACCCTGTGAGGTAAAAGAAGAAGAAGAAGAGATTGGATTTATACCCCGCCCTTCACTACCCGAAGGAGTCTCAGAGGGGCTTACAAACTCCTTTCCCTTCCCCTCCCCACAACAGACACCCTGTGAGGTGGGTGGGGCTGAGAGAACTCTGACACAAACTGCTCTTTTTCAAGGACAGCTGTGCCAGAGCTTGTGACTGACCCAAGGTCACATCAGCAGGTGCAAGTGGAGGAGTGGGGAATCAAACCCGGTTCTCCCAGATTAGAATCCGCACACTTAACCACTCCACCAGACTGGAGCATAAACCTATCAATGGCTACTAGCCATTGGGGTGACTGAGGGGAACCAGTCCACATTCAGAGGCACTAAGCCCCTGAATCCCAGAGCCAGGGGGCAGCATCAGGGGAAGGCCTCAGCCTCTCCGCCCTGCTGTTGGCCCTCCAGAGGAACTGGTTGGCTACCGTGTGAGACAGGAGGCTGGACTAAATGGACCACTGGTCTGATCCAGCAGGGCTCTTCTGATGCTCGTATGAAGGCCTCAGCCTCTCAGCCCTGCTGTTGGCCCTCCAGAGGAACTGGTTGGCCACTGTGTGAGACGGGATGCTGGACTAGATGGACCACTGGTCTGATCCTGCAGGGCTCTTCCCATGTTATGATACATCTGTGGGTGGAAGCTGGACACCTGCTAATGTCCATACAGCAGGGTGCCGAAGGCACAGTGGCAGGGACTAACCAAGAAGCTAGTGACCCTAACGCAGCACATGGTGGGGAGCGGAAACAGAATTTGAATTATGACAGCATCAGCCGTTGACACCAGTACCTGGAAGGCTATTGGAAGCTGGCACAAGTCTTCCGTCACTGCTGGAACGTCTGTTTCTGGAGCTCCACAAAAGGAACGGCTCCCTCGGAACATTCTTCAAGGACAGCCCCACAAAAGCAGCCTTTTCCTCCTTCCTGCTTTCAGCTGGGAGGGGTGAAGCAGGGTGCTTTCATCTAGCCCTTTAGGACAAGGGCAGTGTTCAAGACCAATGTTTGCAGAGCTGCTCTCCAGGAGGAGGGAGAGACAGGGGACAAACAACGGGCGGGGCAGCCTGCCCCTCCCTCACAGGCAAACCACAGATCACATAAAACACCCTCAACTGCCACCAAGGCTCCCTCTAAGCTGTGGGGTCTTGTGAGCAAAAATTCTACTTTGTGAGCTACTGGCACTAAAGTGGTGAGCGAGCAATTGGGCTGCTGCATAAATTAGTTTGCTCTGGAGCCGTCCTTCCTGAGCAAAGGCAAAAATGTGTGAGCCAGAGGCTAAAAGAACTGTGAGCTAGCTCACACTGACTCAGCTTAGAGGGAACACGGAGACCGCCACCCCTCCAGTAAAGAAAGACTTACTTCTTTTTTAAAAAAAAAGATTTGGGTTTTTTCCTCCATACCCCACATATAGCAAACGGTGCCTTAAAGACCCTGGCTAGGACTCCATAAGAAAGTTTGTAACGAAGGGGAAATTCCCCTGAAAGCAGCTATGGGTAGGCCTCTCCCTTCTCCTGGGCAATGCAGCGAGGCCGGGGAGGGACTGTGCCGCAGGCACCAGGTGGCAACTGTTTAAGAAAGCTAAAGAAGGTTCAGTGCAGGCACAGGGTGCAGACGCTTGGCTTTGACCTGGCTACTGCCTCCAGAAAAGCGGGTTTTGTAGTCTGTAACGCAACATGAAAGCCTCCTCAACCCAAGCCAAGCCTCCTCCCAAGCAAACTTCAGTTCTCTAAGGATGCCTGCCTGCCTCCAGCCAGCACAGGACGCCACGCCACTGGTGCCAGGGAGGGCAGGAGCAGTGGCTAAGTGGCAGAGCAGCTGCTTGGCCTGCAGAAGGCCCCACGTTCAGTCCCCGGCATCTCCAGCTAAAGGAATGAGGAAGTAGGCGATACAGAAGACATCAGAGACTCTGGAAAGCTACAGCCAGGCAGGGGGACCAAGACTACAGTAGAGTGGATCAGGGGTCTGACTGAGCCGAAGGCAGCTAATCTGCAGGCATCCAGAACGCTGCCCAGAATTCTCAGCAACTTCCTTCATGAGAACCACTGTTAAGTCAGAAAGTTTGAAAACTGCCCTCTTGGGCCGAACAAGAAACACGACCTTCTGCTGGTACCCTTCAGCCTCTGCAGCCCCCCAACACCCTCTGGAATGGACCCTGGGCCGATGTTTGTTTGTTTTTAAAACAATACACACTGGAAGGCATTTGGCACAACAGCAGTAGAGACGGGTTCCCATAATGCTCTTCCAGAGATAACTACAGTTATTATTTATATAGTTTATTATTACCCACGCTACTCATAATGATGCAGTTGAAGCCATCTCGATCATATTTATCAGCAGCAAAACATACCCAGTGTGTACCTGTAGATGTGAGCCATGCTGAAGTGCTTGCCAGACTCTTCAAAACCAGGAAATGCTAGAAAAACATAACCATGGCTGGGTAGAAATGGTCTCTCTCTCTCTCACCCTGGCCTGACCCCGATATCGGAGCTCTGTGCGTGGGGGGAGATCTGGGTCTGGGAAACCAGGCTGCCAACCGGGTGGCCTTTTGCCTACTGTGTGTATGTGTGAAGTACTGTCAAGTTGTGTCCGACTTATGGTCAGCCCTATGGATCAAGGACCTCCAAACCACCCTCTCATCAACAGCCTGGCTCCGGTCTTCCCTGGCTTCCCGGATTGAGTCCGTCCATCTCAGGTCCATCTCCGTCTTCTCCTGCTGCCTTCCACTTTTCCCCAGCATGACCGTCTTTCCCAAGGACACCTGCCTTCTCAGAATGTGACCAAAGGACGACGGGCTCAGTTTGGTCACTGCAGCTTCTAGGGAGAGTCCAGGCTCGATTTGATTGAGAACCCCACTCAATTTGTCCTTTCAGGCAGGCGGTACAAGGTACCCATAAAACTCTCCTCTTAACACCACATTCCAAATCAACCCGCTTCCTGTCAGTTTTCTTCATCGTCCAACTTTCACGAATACACACACACTTTTTAAAGACCGAAGCTACATGGCTCTAAAATTTGTGTTTCTGCTCAGCTCACAGGCAACACACGAAGCCGGGTCTTTGACTGCCACTGCACAAGGACTACGTGGCCAACCTGAAGGATGGACTTTCTTTGCTTTAAGGAGGAACGAGAGAACAAAACGGAGGTCCGAATGTGCTGAGGGAGCACTTCCAGTGCCGCCAACCGTTCGCCCTCCACGGAGGAAGGGAGCGTGGCCTCGAAAGGCCCGGTGACCCCTGCCAAGACTCCCGGCAGTTATGTAAACTTCCCCTCCCAGCCCCGGCAGGAAGAGGCTCCGTGCTGCCAAACACGCCTCCACACTCCTCACTAAAGCTCTCGAAGATTTCGAAACTGTCCCGACACGCTTCTTTTGACAAGGATCCAAGCCAAAGCCCGGCAGTCTGGTTCCAGCTTATCGACTCAGTGAGATCTCCTCAGTGGAGCTCAGATGGCAAATCCCAGCACCAGCAGCCCCGGTCCCCATCCCAGGGGAGCCTGCCCCCTCCCTTCATGTGTCAAGCAGGCATAAATATGGCCGGCTCAATCTGACACCCAGAAGAAAAGAGATTGGATTCATACCCTGCCCTTCACTACCCAAAGGTGTCTCAGAGCGGCCCACAAACTCCTTCCCCTTCCCCTCCCCACAACAGACACCCTGTGAGTTAAAAGAAGAGGAGATTGGATTTATACCCCATGGCCCTTCACTGCCCAAAGGAGTCTCAGGGCGGCTTACAAACCCCTCTCCCTTCCCCTCCCCACAACAGACAGACACCCTGGGAGGTGGGTGGGGCTGAGAAAGCTCTGACAGAAACACCTCTTTTTCAAAAACGGCTCTTGTCAGAACTATGGCTTGCCCAAGGTCATCCAGCCAGGTGCAAGTGGAGGAGCGGGGAATCGAACTCGGCTCTCCCAGATTAGAGTCCGCGCACCTAGCCACTACCCCAAACATCTAGTCCCTATCCAGAGGAGCTTTTTTTATCAGACCAAACTAGGAAGCAGGAAGATTAAGAAGAGGAGATTGGATTTATACCCCATGGCCCTTCACTGCCCAAAGGAGTCTCAGGGCGGCTTACAAACCCCTCTCCCTTCCCCTCCCCACAACAGACAGACACCCTGGGAGGTGGGTGGGGCTGAGAAAGCTCTGACAGAAACACCTCTTTTTCAAAAACGGCTCTTGTCAGAACTATGGCTTGCCCAAGGTCATCCAGCCAGGTGCAAGTGGAGGAGCGGGGAATCGAACTCGGCTCTCCCAGATTAGAGTCCGCGCACCTAGCCACTACCCCAAACATCTAGTCCCTATCCAGAGGAGCTTTTTTTATCAGACCAAACTAGGAAGCAGGAAGATTAAGAAGAGGAGATTGGATTTATACCCTGCCCTTCACTACCTAAAGGTGTCTCAGAGCTTATAAACTCCTTTCCCTTCCCCTCCCCACAACAGGCACCCTGTGAGGTGGGTGGGGCTGAGAGAGCTCTGACAGAAACTGCTCTTTTTTCAAGAACAGCTCTTATCAGAACTACGACTTGACCAAGGTCGTCCAGCAGCTGCAAGTGGAGGAGTGGGGAATCAAACCCGGTTCTTCTCCCAGATTAGAGTCCCCACACTTAACCACTACACCAAACTGGCTCTCTGGCATGGCTCTCTCCCAGGACCCTGCAAAACTGAGCCGCTGACCCACAACCAGCTGGACGCACATGTTTTGTGCCATCAGAGCAGTGGCTGGTCAGGGTCAGTCTTCCGCGCTCTGACTGGCAGCAGCTCTCCGGGGTCTCAGGGGGACAGCTTCCAGACCCTCTCCCACCCAATCCTTCTAGCTGGAGAGGCCTGGAGTGAGTCTGGACTGGAGCACCCGTGGCAGGCGCCCTCCTCACCCAAAATACTGCTGGTCAACAATCCCCCTCTCTCAGCAGAGTGGGCAGCTTGCAGGATGCCATCTTCAGGTGCAGGCAAAATGGTGCCCAACACCCCAACCAATGCTCCCTCTAAGCTGTGGCATCTTGTGAGCAAAAATTCTACTTTGTGAGCTACTGGCATTAAAGTTGTGAGCAAGTGATTTGGCTACTGCATAAATTAGCCTGCTCTGGAGCCACATCCTTCCCGAGCTAAGACAAAAATGTGTGAGCTGGAGGCTAAAAAACTGTGAGCTAGCTCACATTAACTCAGCTTAGAGGGAACAATGACCCCAACCCCAATTCAGATTGAAATTACCTGTGGGCAACACATCTTCCCTCTCCTACATTTCAAGCATAAACCCCACCTGCCAGTTCGTTTCTGAGCTCCTGCTCATCTGCACCAGCACCTTAGGAAACATTCGTTCAAGGTGTTTTGCAAAGACATTCCAAGCAGTAGTTTCAAAGGAGCATCTGACATTAACCATGGTTAGAAGAAAAAGCCCTGGTGCTCCTGAAACATTAACCATGGCGAGTCTCCTAACGGAAAGACAGAAGAATTCATGGAAGGAGAAAGAATCACCAGGGAGGGCCCAATTGTCTTAACTGTGGTCAGAAACTTGTGTGAAAGAGTATCTGCAGCAGGCCCATACAACTCATGTGTAGTCACTCACCTGTGTCCCAATGATATGTTAAGGTCTGACTGGGCCCTACCACAGCAGAGACACCCCCTCCGAGGTCAGGCTGGAAAGTGATAATCAAAAGGACTGGGCGGAAGGGTGAGCCAGAGAACAGGACCTAGCTGGGGTTTGTTGTTGTTGGGTTGCTGGCTAAGGGCCAAGCCACCAGAATCCGGCTGGGCTGTCCTGCAGACTTTAGGGGTGGGCAGTCTTCCCTCTAAGCTGAGGTAGTGTGAGCTAGCTCAGTTTTTTACCCTCTGGCTCACACATTTTTGTCTTTGCTCAGGAAGGCTGGCTCCAGTTCAGGGCAAACTATTTTATGCGGTAGCCAAATCACCTGCCTGCTCACAACTTTAATGCCGGTAGCTCACAAAGTAGGATTTTTGCTCACAGGACTCCACAGCTTAGAGGGAGCATTGGCCGCAAGGGTTCACAACTCCCTGCCAGCTGCTCGGATGGATGAATCTTTGCAAACTGAGGCCACAAAAATGGAACAGAAAATCCTCAGCCCCACTCCCCACCCCACACCTGGAGAATGTCTTTGTTTTGTTTTTTAAAAAAACAACCCAAATCCTGAAGCCAAAATACTGTTACGTAAGATGCCCTGTTCGAATACAGCTCCCAGGCGAAGGGCGAGAGACAGCCACAGTGCTGAGCCATCAGCGGGTGGGCCGGGAAGCAGAGCAGGCCGTGGCCACAGGCCCTGACGGAGGCTCTCCCAGCAGCCACAGCACGGAGCTCGGGAGCTGGTGCACCCATCAGCACTGGCCGGAATGCAAGGGCCCCCCCTCTCTCCAAGGAGAGAGCTTGATGCTTGCTTCCAAATGGAAAGTGTTACCAAAGGAAAGCAGCCTCCTGTTTGGAAATGCTTTTTCTACTTCCCTTTGAATCAGGTCCCACTTACACATCCACAAAGCATCCACATGTAGGGTTCAGCTGTTCTATAGTATGGATGTGAATTCAGTCCCCCCCCTTTTATTTATTTATTTTTATTTATTTATTTATTTTTCACATTTATATCCCGCCCTCCCCAGTGGGCTCAGGGCGGCTAACAAGGGCAGGGTAATTAGCCATGCCATAATTAAAAACATATAGAACATAATAAAAACATCCAACACTTAAAACAATGGTGCTCAGCCAATTACTAATCTCATACATCCAGGATAGAATCAGCACAGTTCCAGGTGGTGCTCCCATGATATTTATGACCAATGGCGACGGCTTATTGGATCTTCTTTACGTTGTCCAGGTTCCTCCTCAGGGCCTTGTCGGTACATCCTTTAGGGAACCATGACGATGGTGGAATAGTGGGGCGGCGGCTCCTACTCAAAGGCCTGGCAGAAGAGCTCCGTCTTGCAGGCCCTGCGGATCTGCATAAGGTCCCGCAGGGCCCGGATCTCCCCCAGGAGCTCGTTCCACCAGGTAGGAGCCGCCACCGAAAAAGCCCTGGCCCTGGTTGCAGCCAATTTGGTGTCCTTGGGGCCCAGGATGACCAACAGATTTTGGGCCCCCGACCGTAGTGCTCTTGGGGGAACATGTGGGGAAAGGCGGTCCCTCAGGTAGGTTGGGCCCTGGCCATATAAGGCCTTATAGGTAAGAACCAGTACTTTGAAGCGGATCCGGTACGCCATTGGCAGCCAGTGCAGCGCTTTCAGCCCAGGCTGAATGTGGTCCCTCCTAGAGAGACCCATCAACAGCCTGGCTGCAGCATTCTGCACTAGCTGCAGCTTCCAGATTTGTAACAAAGGCAGCCCCATGTAGAGAGCGTTGCAGCAGTCTAGCCTCGAGGTGACCGTCGCATGGATCACTGTGGCCAGGTCATCGCAGTTAAGGTAGGGGACCAACTGCCGTGCCCGCCGAAGATGGTAAAAGGCTGACTTGACAGTGGCTGCCACCTGTTTTTTTGTTGCAACCCAAGTTCAAATGTGAAAAACTAGCTGCTCTGGTTTAGCAGATGAAGGCCAGGCTAGTCTTTGATCTCATCAAGTCTCCAAAGCTAAGCAGGGTCGGTGGTGGATGGAAGACCACCAATGGAAGACAAGGGTCTGTTCGCATGGTGCCTGGAAGCCCTCCCTAATGCACAAGGCCAGACTGATAACGGTGTCTAGCTCCCACGGTCTCCCTGGCATGTTTACGGCAAGCTGCTGAGCTGCAAGCAAGGCGGGAAGAGGGAAGGGTAGACTACACAGATATGGCAGCTAGCTGACACCTACACCTACAAAGGTCACCATAAGTTAGCACCCCTCCTCCACCACCACCAGCGGCTGACGAAGGGGTGTAGCGACACTTTCCTCTATACAAGACACCCCTCTGCTGGCCGCCTGGTACACTGCAAGGCAGGAAATGGTGTCAAATCCAAAATAGCTGCGCCGCTCAAATGACACAAAACAGCACGCCAGCTCTTCAGTTCTCCTGATCTCATCAAGTCTCCAAAGCTAAGCAGGGTCGGTGGTGGATGGAAGACCACCAATGGAAGACAAGGGTCTGTTCGCATGGTGCCTGGAAGCCCTCCCTAATGCACAAGGCCAGACTGATAACGGCGTCTAGCTCCCACGGTTTCCCTGGCATGTTTACGGCAAGCTGCTGAGCTGCAAGCAAGGCGGGAAGAGGGAAGGGTAGACTACACAGATATGGCAGCTAGCTGACACCTACACCTACAAAGGTCACCATAAGTTAGCACCCCTCCTCCACCACCACCAGCACGAAGGGGTGTAGCGATACTTTCCTCTATACAAGACACCCCTCTGCTGGCCGCCTGGTACACTGCAAGGCAGGAAATGGTGTCAAATCCAAAATAGCTGCGCCGCTCAAATGACACAAAACAGCACGCCAGCTCTTCAGTTCTCCTGGAACTCGTTCATAACTTTCAAACGATGTGCAGGGGAGAACAGACGGTGGACACCAAGAAATAAAAATCTCTGCACGATTAGCTGCTTCGGCCTTTCCTTCTTGCCATCAAGCTTAGACTGGGGGAGCAAGCCTAGAACTCACGCAGAGACACAACAAGCAGCCTGGGAAGGAAATTCTCCTTTGAGGGACTGAGGTGTCATGATCATCGCTAAACTGCTTGGAGAGCGCAGCAACGCCCAAGCAACGGAGTCCCCTAAAAGCACCGCTAATATACTGTGGCCCAGAGCCAGATACCCCCGGCTAGCCTGATCCCATTAGATCTCAGCAGCTAAGCAGGGTTGGCCCGGGTATCTGGATGGGAGGCCACCAAGTCCAGAGTCACTACAAAGGGGGAGGTATTAGTGAATTCCCTGCCTTGTGCAGGGGGGTGGACTAGATGACCATGGAGGTCCCTTCCAAGTCGGTGATTCTACGATTCTAAAGAGGCAGATGAGGGCTAGCCACCTCTGAGCGCCTCTTGCCTTGAGAAATGAAGGAGGTTGCCATAAATTGGCAGTGTCTTGATGGCACGTTCCAACACAATGTACTATGGAAAATAAACTGAGGGCCTCCACCGGCCTTTCACAGCTCTGCCTTTGCCTCTTTGAACAGTCTCCATTAAGAGCAGGGAATCCAGCCGCACCTCCGCATCGCATCAGAGGGTGACCCTTTGGGGTTTTCAAGGCAAGAGACTCTTCCTGTTCTAGGGGCTCTCTCTCTCTCCCTTCACCCAGGAGCAATGTTCCCTCTAAGCTGCAGAGCCTTGTGAGCAAAAATGCTACTTTGTGAGCTACTGGCATTAAAGTTGTGAGTGGGCGATTTGACTACTGCATAAATTAGTTTGCTCTGGAGCCCTCCTTCCTGAGCAAACACAAAAATGTCTGAGCCGGAGGCTAAAAACCTGAGCTAGCTCACACTAACTCAGCTTAGAGGGAACACTGCTCAGAGAGACTGAATTTGAATGCTGATCTGTGACTATCTGCCTCAGGGTCTTCTCCCTTTCCTTGAGGAGTGTGTGTGTGTGTGTGGGGGGGAGTGCAGAGCAATCATACCGGGACATCTGCAGCCACATCAGCAAGGTTCTCAAGCCACAAGGGTTCAGGGGCATTTCCATCCCCTTCCATTCAGAACCCCTACCCGGGAGTCACGAAGACTACCACACGGCTCAGTTGAAACAGAGGCTCGCCAGAAAACGGGGGGGGGTGGTGTTATGAAAAGGTACCATGAAGCTGCCTTACTCCAGTTCAGACCCTCGGTCCACCAAGGTCAGTGCTCTCTCCTCAGACTAGCAGCGGCGCTCCAGGGTCTCAGGCAGAGAAAGGCCTCTCACATCACCTCCTTCCAGCTGGAGATGCTGGGGGTTGTGTACAGGGATGCAGTGCTCACTGGGAGTCCTTCTGACACGGGGCACACCCTTCAGACCTTTGGCTTCCCTCCTGTCCAGCCCCACCCCCTGCAGAGCGCAGAGGAGGCAATCAGTCCAAACATCCCATGAGTCCACTAAGCCATTTCTAATAAAGGAATACGCCAGAAGTGGAACCGCGGATCTCTCTCGGGGTCCATTCCAGGCAACAACTAACTCTCAGTTCGGTTTCTTGCACAGAGAAGCACCCTTGGAAGGTCTGTGATGTGATCTCACACCAAGCCTCTCTGCCTCAACTCCTCCCGTCCAGTAATTCTCAGTAGAAGGACCTGCAAAATTAAATCCTCTTCATGCGTCTGAAGAACTGCGCTCCGACTCGTGAAAGTGCATGTTGAAATAAATCTTGTTAGACTCGGGGCCCCTGGACTCCTCTTTTATTTCGTCACAACAGACCAACACGGCCGTCCCACTGCAGTTCCCAACAGTGATGTCCAGGCGGCCCCCGGGAGCCTCGCCCCCCCTTCCCCCCTGCAGCCCAGCAACCGGACTTTAGGAACAGGCTGCTTCTGAACTCAAGTCTCATGGGTCATTATGGGTTACAGGTTCAGAGCTCGAGAAGAAATTTACAGGTCTTCACTATACCCTGCAGCAGTGAATCCCATAGATTAATAATGCACCATTGTGTCCATCCTAAATCCGAGAGACAGTAGGGTACACAGTTTAGAGTGCCGGACTGGGCAGAAAAAACCCAAGAGATTGGATTTATACTTTAGTACCCGAAGAAGTCTCAGAGTGGCTTACAATCTCCTTTCCCTTCCCCTCCTCACAACAGGCACCCTGTGAGGTAGGTGGGGCTGGGAGAGCTCTCGAGAACTGCCCTTGAGAGAACAGCTCTGAGAGAACTTGTGACTGACCCAAGGTCACACCAGCCACGGCAACTGCAGGAGTGGGGAAATCAAACCCGGTTCTCCCACATTAGAGTCCGTGCTCTTACCCACCACACCGAACTGGCTCTGGGACTGGGACCTGGGTCTCCCAAATCCTACTCAGCCATGGAAGTTTGCTGGATGACCTTGGGCCAGGCACACACGCTCAGCATTACCCACCTCACAGGGCTGTGAGGATAAATGGAGAACTATATAAGCTGTTTTGGGTCCCAACCAGTGTTCCCTCTGTTGAGTTAGTGTGAGCTAGCTCACAGTTTTTTAGCCTCCAGCTCATACATTTTTGTCTCAGCTCAGGAAGGAGGGCTCCAGAGCAAACTAATTTATGCAGCAGCCAAATTGCTCGCTCACAACTTTAATGCCAGTAACTCACACAGTAGAATTTTTGCTCACAAGACTACACAGCTTAGAGGGAACATAGGTCCCAACTGGGCAAAAAGGCATGATATAAATGAATAAATACTGCTGTCACTTGCATGGAATGAAAGGGGGAGAGGGCTTCCTCCAAACCATTTAAAGTTTTATAAATAGCTATACTGGGCCTCTGGATTACACTCTGCCTAAATTAAGAAGCTCCCCCAAGTCTTCCCACCCCCAGTTTACCTAGACAAGATGTGGGGTCTGCAGCATTCCTTACAGGCAGGGCATGCCAGCAACAAAACTGCTTGCAAATTTCTGTGCTCCCATTCAATGGACTGGCCCCAGTATACTCAAAGGGGAAAGAAACTGGGTCAAGCATACACATGCCCCTTTCTAAAGGGTCTTAAGTGCAGCAGTTTACTGTAGGTACTATTTTGGCAGGTAAGGAGAAAAGTCAAGCAGCGTTCTTGAACAAAAACACAGAAGGGGGCAGGATCTGTGCACCCCCTTTCACCAACTCTCAGCAACAGGGGAAGTGTTTAGACAATTTTTGTCCCATTCTTCTATTCCAAAGGGCACCAAAATTGCGTACAATATGAAAATACTACAGAAGTCCTTCCACCACCATCACGTATTTGACACTTCCCGATCCCATCCTCCCTAGCCTGTAAGTTATCCCCCCCCCAACTAACCCCAAAACAAAAATTTGGTTGGGGGTGTGGGGACACAGACTCGCTTCATTCTAAACCACATGGATATTCTGAAACTAAGCACACAGGGTTTTAACCTCCCAAGAAAGTCAGCTGGTACATTGTTCATTTCCATTTCTAGTGCAACCACACACACACACAAAAAAATCTAATCCTTAACACCAATTAAAGGCCACAGACCTGGAAGTCACTTTTAAGAGACTAATGGCAGTAGCTGCATTCCCTGAAAACTTGATATTCCCACCATCACAAAAGCCTGCAATGAAAAGCGTATGGCTTCCAGCTTTAACGGAACAACCAAAGCATATCAGTACACAGAACATCACTAAAGCAATTCATCCTTGTGTTAGTGGCCTGTTCTAAGTGAAGGCCAGCAATAAGAGCTGTGTTAGGCACACCTTTTGTGACTCATTTTCTCTGAACACCAAACACTGCCTACTTGCCTGGTGCCCCCCGTCTCATTACAAATCACATGGTGGGGTAAAAGTGGAAGAGTGTACTTTTTTTAAAAAAAAGCATATGCCCTATGTTCCTGAGGATATGTAATCACTGTGTTAGAGATATCACTGTGTTGTATAATTAACGTAGTTTTATTAAAGTTATGCAAAAATAATAGATTCCTTGACACTTAGCATATCAGCCCACTACTGCTATTTGTTTTTAACACCTGGCATTGTATAGAACACACCTGAATCACTCAAAGCAGCTTACTGATCAGGTATTTTCAATTAGCTGTAATCCACCTTGGATACCAGTGAGAAAGGTAGACTATAAATTATTTAAGAACTACTTAAGGCTTTTCCACATTCTCACTTACCTCGCTTGTGTGTTCCTGTTGCTGGGGGAGGGGGGGGTCTGTTCCGCATGTGTCTTAGTCTACCTAGCAGTTGATTCGATATTACATCCCTTTATGTCCAGCAAAACACCCTGCAATCTAAATCTGCAGGGAGCTATGCTGCACATAAACAGATGTAATACCAAATCAACCACTAGAGGGAGCAAAACACAGAAAAACCCCAAAGCAACAGGAACACACAAGCAAGGAAAATGTGGAAAGCCTTGCAAGTCAGTCTGCATTTCAGTTCATGGTCTATTCTATCTGCCTTGTCACATTAACCCAATATTGCCTGAATCCTACCTTGCAAGCTTTGCTGCTCCTTCCTGCAGACAGCCAGGCTCACACCAACCCATGCCTAATCTAAACTGGATACAAGTCACGCACAAGTAATACAGAAGGCTCCAGTCCCCTTCTGTCTAGATATAGCCCTCTGCAGTCTTATCTTGACTTCAGGCCAGAAGTCCTTCGTAAATTCCTCTTAGAAGATGTTCAGAGCTCCGTGACTTACGCTGTGGCCAAATTTTGTTGCTTAGCTACTAGGAAATGTAAACTTATTTTAGCAGAAAAAATTGCATAATTCTCCTTTTAACATTATTTTATGTTACTAATTTTATTAACTTTCTATTGTTTGTGTTTTTATACTATTCCCATGTTATTACTGTTTCTAATAACTCCAATTCCATTAAATTTTCCAGGCAGATCTGATGAATTTAATATCTCCCTCCCCCCTTTCATATTGTTCTAACGAAATCACCAGAAAGGAGGCTCCAGTCAGATTCTACAGCATCTCTTATCTGGAACTACATTTACCAGCTCAAATAATATGCCAAACTGGCTGTAGGAATTGTGATCCCAGAAGACCTTGTGCTCAGATGGTGCAAGCTCTCCTAGCAATGAACCTTCCCTTCCACTGTTGAAGCACAGGTCTCCTCTGTCCCTCATTGCAAATTCATATTTGTGTTCCTAATGTTTTAAAATGGACATTCCTGAATGAAAATCCACACAAAGTTGCCTCTAATTGTTTTTTTAATGTTTGAAAAATGAATGCATGTCCAACAGTTAGAAAAGTACCTTTTTAGCTGAAAACTAGACTAAGCAGGAATCATCCATGGCTGTGGGTCAACCACTTACATAATTTGTATTGAATCTAATAATTTTCAATTCAACAAAATACTCGAGGCAGCAAGAAGAGGGTAGAGGAGAGTTCTGGAGTCCTACTTTGGGTGAAAAGACAGTTTATAAAGAGGCAAAATTGCCATATATATTCATCTCTATAAAACTCACAGGATTTCTTTCAAATCAACTGAAGATGGTGAACATTTTAGACCTATAAGCAAGTGGTCATTTACAGTTATTTATCACAGTAAAAACTTGATTCTTAATATGTATGCAGGATGAAAGAGGGACTCCTAAATTTAACCCAAGATGTAAGAGTCGTGGGGAGTTTGCTAGATGGCAGTCTTCAACCTTCACACATCAAAGAATGAACAGAATTCCTAGCTTGGCAGATTTATCAGGGTGGGCAAACCTGTTGGGTTTTAAATCGACTAGCCCACCCCTCAGCACAACGAGGTAAACATTAGAAGGGACACTAAAGTTTAAGGATTCTACTGAAGTCCAATTTACAGAGATATACAGAAGCCACTAAAAGAGCTTAGCCTCAAAGCTGTAATTGCTGTACACAGAGGTCAGGGCAGTACAATCATACCTGCTAACAATGGGGAGGGGAAAGTGAAACCAGAGAAGAGGTAGGCATATCTCAAGGCTCCCAATAAGGGAGCAGATTTCTGTTTCGCAGGGATGAGACAGTGTCAGTCGAGAACTGCTTGCATGAAGTTACAGCTCGACAGCAAATGGGGGCAAATCCCCCACACACACACCCGCTCGCGCAGGTTGTTGCACTGGAACATTTACTCCTAATACTCGAGCCTTCCATTTACACCCACCATGGCTTCTCGACTGTGTCATGTCACAACAGCCATTTATTTACACAATTCGCCCAGGAGCACTCTAGTTGCAACTTTTACAGGAGGAATCTTTGCCGTCTTCATTACCCCGGGTGTAGTCAGTCACAACCAAAGCAGTCTCCTTCCTAAGTAGAGCACGGCAGTGGTAACAGTGCAATGGAAAGAGTTACTGATCTGTACAAAAAAACTTTACAGTTTTTAAAACAAAAGTTTATTTAAACAAGCATAAGCAATTAATTAATATATTTCCACAGCAAGATAAATATCCCCATTTAACTATCCGCTCACTCTATGGCAGACCATAGTGCCGGGCTTAAGACAGCTGTACAGTGGGGGGTGGGGGCTAACATTAGTGTTATTTACACTGACATATTCAATCGCCTATACAAGGAAGGAACTAAAATTATGCTGGGGGGGGTGCAATTTCATTGTTCTGGAAACATAGCTGAGTTTTTGTTTGTTTGTTTTAAATCCACAATGAAGCATGGAGTATATGCAACTGAATGGCTCCA
>NW_015177060.1:422334-451165 GCF_001447785.1 Gekko japonicus
GGAGTGGCGAGGTCTTCAATGTTCACTACACAGTGGGGGTAAAGAAGATAGATGTGGACCTTGTTTGCACTGAAAAAACCGAGAAGGTACGAGAGAGAGGCGTCTTTGGACAAATGCAGGTCTTTTAATTAACACAAACCTAGTATTATTTGGGGGACCCTAATCAAGAAGGTTCCATTAACTCTTTTTTTTCCAATTCCATTTCATTACAGAAGATCTTTGCTTTTACACATATAACCACCACACAAAAAGTGGCCATAGGAAGTGGCTTCCGTGCCTGACAGGACCTCACCTGGTACTCAGCTGAAAGTTCCCAGCCTTGCTCAGACCACGCTCTCTCGGTTAGTGGAAGCCAAAACGGCTCTACGACAGATCGGGCAGGTGGAGTTCTCTGACAGCCAGCGATCGATGCAGTGCACGTGGTACTCGTGAGAACAAGGAAGCTTCCTCAGCTTGTTCCCCTCGGTGTACTCTGTGATGCAAACGCTACAGGTTTTCAGAGCGTCACTTTCACCAAAATTCCTCATGGCTAGGTTGTCAATTTGCTCTTTGGTGAGGCCTCTCGGTTGGTCATCGTCCTCTTCATTGAGCAGAAAAAACTGTGCCAGGCTAAGAAACGGCAGAGACCCGCTCTCTTCAAAAGTCACCGATCCCCTCGCATTCCGGCCTTCCCGCCGAGCACCAGCCACAGAGCCCCCTTCGTTGCTACTGTCGTAGGCCTCCCCCGAGCCAGGATCAGGCACTTCATTACTGGAGCTGCTATTGCCACTCGGTGGCTCTGCCATGTCGACATTCGGATTGGGGGCTGGACCACCAGGATCGGCATCACTGTCGCTGTACATGAAGTAACTCAGCTCCCCAAAGCCAGTCATTATCTGCCTCAGCATGGTCTGAATGGCCACAGATGTCGTTTCACTCAAGCCGGTGTTCAAGATTCTGCGAATGGGGATCCGAATGGTACTGACATAAGTTCTCACCCCGGCCCTTTCGGAGCGTGAAAACGTGCGCCTAAACCCTCCACGCTCACTTTCGTAAGTAACGGTATTGTTTGGGGTCTGGGACCTGGATCGAGTTCGGTTGGCTATACTGTCTCTCTGCCTGTATTCTCCCGGCCGGACTCGTCTCACTTGTAGGTCGAGAACGATAGTCGGGGGCCTCTGCCCCGGGGCCGCCGCCTCCACACTGCCGTTTGTATCTGCCGAGCCCGTCGCCTGAGGAGCAGGCCTGGCTTCCGGGGCCGAGAGCAGCACGGCATTTTCACTGGGCACCACCTCCGCAGGGGCCACGTGCTGCCTTATCACCAGGTGCTGCCTTGTTCTAGAACTTCCTTCAGCTTCCACGGCTGGGGGGGTGTCGGGCACCTGAGATGAGGTATTATGATGCGCCCTACGAGGAGGAGGAGGAGGAGGAGGAGGAGGAGGAGGAGGAGGAGACTCACTCAGTGGATTCAGAGGGGATCGACTTCGGTCAGTCCTGGCCCGAGTCCTCCGCTGCTCTGGACTTCTGCTTCTTGACCTCCTCTGGCCCCTGTGAGGAGAAGCTTCTTCAGTCAGCTCTTCAGGGGCATGCATCTCGGACCCAGACGGCCTTACAGGAGGAGGAGGAGGAGGAACAGGAGGAGGAGGAGGAGGAGAGTCAGACCGCGGAGTCTCAGGGTCACTTTGGTTATTTTCCAAGTCCTCCCCGCTGGATGGTTCCACGGGTGGCTCACCCTCTGTTTCGGGGTTTGGGTTCCCATTGTTACGATTGACATTTATTTCCAAACTGAACCTGAAGTCCCCACTATTTGGGTTAGTCCGGCTCACTGCCCTCCAAGACTGGTTTCCTCTCTGCCCGCTGCGCGTTGTATTCCCGGTCTGTCGAACTGAATTAAGCCAATCTATTATGGAATCGCCATTGGACACATCTTCTGTGGACTCTGCACCTGCTGGACAAAAGCAACTGCTGGAGTTAGGAATCTGAGCAATTCTGGGTAAAATGTTCTGTACGCAGTTCTACAAATCACAGCTTTAACACAAGGTTCTTACCCATAACTGCTAGCACCTAGATGACCACATAAGCTTTCTATGGCTCGCAAAATTGTTCAGGGTAGAAAAGCAGTTGTCAAAAATGGCTGAACAGGTGAACTGATTAGTCCTGTAGGCCAGAGGAGTCAATGATCTGTCAGTCCACTGAAGCTGTGGCAGACAACTGTGTCAATCGACACGCCAGAGTACTGTGGTACTTCAACTAGTGGGTATGAATAGGAAACGGCCTACTTCAAATAGTACCCGCCTCCCGACCAGTGTTCCCTCTGAGCTGCGTGCAGGGCCTTTGCACTAGAGCCACACAGGGTCTTGCATGGCCCATCACCCATTTTCAGACTGCAGCAGCTGCATCCTGCTCAAGATGTGAACTGCTCTGCTCGGTAGGGGGGGAAATTAGAGGGCACATTGATCCCAACCTCCCACCAGCCCCTGAACCCCCTCTAGTACTTCTCTCTTGTACCTCCCACGATCCTGTAGACCCTTCCCGTTATGTGAGGGGAGGGCTCCTTCCACTGAGGAAAGCACCTCCGCTGGTGGAATGGATCTACGGCAGCCAATCCAAAATTTGCATTTGACAAGAGCAGATCATTTCCTACAACTGTGCAAGCAGCAGCTCTCTTAAACTGTACAACTGTCAGCAAGCTGCCATTCTGTTTTTCTCTCTCAATAACTAATCCCAGATCACCTTGCCCCGGGGTTTCACCTCTCTGTGTTCCATGCAAATGTACTATTAAAATTAGGCTTACCAAGTGGCGGCGGGGGAACGGGACTCCAAACAGCCTCGTTGCCAGAGCGACGCGTTGCGTCACATCCTGGCGACGGCGGTGCAACGCGTATCGCCGTCCCCACCGCAGGGATCCTGTGAAGACATGCGGATCCTCCACCGCCACTTGGTAAGCCTAATTAGAATGCACATAACTTTATTCCGGTTCACAGGACAGTGCCGAAGAAGCTGGATTTCAATTCAACACCAGGCAGGCATGATTCCAAAGAAGCCCAGGGTCTCATTCAAAAACAGGCCCACAGCCACGACATGTGAGAAAGTGTGAGAATGCCAGCGTGGCCCCTGGCCAGTGCAGGGGTCTCCAGCTTCTGAGCCGTGCGTGCACAGGCAGGACAATCCAAACGAAGCAAAAGACCCTGAACGCAGCCCCACACAGATCGGCACTCACCTGGCATACTGAAACTGGCAGGGGTTTAGCAGGATGTGCCTAATCGTGACTGTTTATGACGGCCGGTACAAATGAGGAAGAGCACAAGCGGCTTCCATCTGGCCATAAGGCAACGAAGCACAGAACACTGAATGGTCATTAGTATTATTTGTCGGTTTATGAACAAAATGGGAAGGTCTGCAGGAAACTGCACGAGAAGGCGACTAATGGCAAAAGCAGCTCCTTGGAACTTGACCTCAGAAGTCCTGGGACACGACACGGCCCCTGGCTTCAACATTTCTACTGTGCTGGTATCCAGACTTCAACAACAGGTGAGCATTACATACCTCTACTGTCTTCACTGCTTTGCTGCGGTGGACCCTCTTTAATGTGCTGCAACCTCCTCAGCAACTCTTCTTCAGTGATCTCACCTGAGGAAAGAGTTGGCAAGAAATGTTCCAAACATCAACACACCCAGGCTTCCGTCTGGCAGCTCTGAGACCCCAAAGGCAGAATCGAAGCGGAGATGCCCACACTGGCCTTGGGGCCCCACCCGCCAGCCCTTGAAGGAGTGTTTTGTCTGGTTCTGTGGAACTTTATCAGGGCCTATTGCTTATGATGAATACAAGACCGTTATGGAGAACGTGCAGGAGAATGGCACTTTGTTTTTTAAAGTCACCTCTGCAGAAGACGGGAGAAAATAACCCCACCTCAGTAAGCCTCAGGGTTGAACGGAGACGCCCAACAAAACGTAAGCAAGCTGAAAAACTGCTTTTGGCTGAGAAAAGCCTATGAACAAAACCCCAGACTACTTTCTGTAAATTAGGTGTGTGTGTGTGGGGGGGAGGCAATTACCATCTGACAGGCAAAATCCATGATACTAAAGATCGTTAAAACAAAGGAATGATCAAGCATTATGAAAGGAATGTGAAAGAACAGAATGCTAACAGAGAATCACAGGAGTGCTCAAGTCCGGACTGCGATAAGTTACAACAGCTTAAGATATGGATATACAGAAAAAGACATTTCATCAGGAACAATGGTTACAGCAGCAGCTACACTGAGGAAAGGGAGCAGCTAACAAGGAAACGAGCTAACGATTACTGAAACAGAACAGGCTCAGCAGCCTCCCGTGGGTTCTCAGACCCATCAAAGGCAGCAACCAAGATCAAAAAGTAGCGGCGGGGGGTGGGGTGGGGGTCGACTTCAGCTTACTTGCTAGTAAGTCCAAATTTTACTCATGATTAAAAAAAGCTTGTGGGGACAAAAAATCCTAAGCGTTTTGCTAATATGACAGATATTTGGAATGTATTACGGAAAACTGAACAGAATAAATACTAACGGTGATATAAAATATTCACACAGTGTGATTAATTTGTACAAAATGCAAAGATAATTGGGAAGATGGCGCCATGGCAGGAGCACTGATAACAAGCTCCCCGCCACAGAGAAATTTTATCCTAATTTTATCTTCAATTCGACTGGGAAGAACTGTAGAAATTGCTTAGGTTCAGCTAGGAAACCTATACTGGTCCTGAGCAGAGAGCCCACTGTTACACTTTACAGCTTAAAGCTAAAACAGAGGACAGAGAATGACGCTTAAATAGAGAAAAGAGAATCAGCGTTTAAAGACAGAGAACGACGGCCGCTCAAAGACAGAAACAACGCAGAACTGGCGGTTGAGACATCTACCAGGGAGCCTGACGGTTAGAAAGACTGGACGAAGCTTGGGGGCAGAAAGAAAGATCTACCACTTTGTGGGGGGACTGCTGCTCTACGGTCGCCCTCTGTCTGATCTCGGCTGTGAGGTTCTCGTTGCTAGCCTAGTCTCCACCGGTCTTGCAAGGCCTGGGTGTCCCCGGGCATCATGCTTCAGGATCTCCAGCGACCTGATTTGGTCCTGGACATTCCCAGGACCAAATCAGACTGAAGAGCAGAATGAGGTCACAGAGGTTCAAGCAGCGATCGGCGTTGGGCAGAGCCGGAGGTCCCAGGCATGTTCGGAGGCTCTCAGAGGTACTTGGGAGCCTCAGGTTTTCCTCTGGAGTGCTTTTGCCACCGAGTGCCCCCAGTCACCACCTCTGCTCTACCATCTAACTGAGTTCCCAACTTGGCCTCACACCCATCGGTCTTCCTGGTGAGGCTCCATCAACGTGGCCGAGCTGATTTATGCTGGCCCGTGGAGATCCAATTGGTTTCCAGAATGCTCTGCGGGATCCAGTACCTCCTGGCAACTCATTAGATGAGCTGATAGAGGACTGGAATACCTGTTTCTCTGAGCCGTCAGTGTGATCGCCCCCCAATGCCCTCTTCACTCCCGCCCCAAATGAGCCCCGTGGTACACCACGGAGCTTAGGGAGACGAAGTGGGAACTTAGATGGCTAAAGCGAGCATGGCACCAGTCTTGTGACGAAGCTGCAGGAATATCCTATAGGTCATTTATGAAAACCTATGAGATGGCGGTGAAGGCTGCTAAAAGGGAATTTTTTTACAGCCTCCACTAGCTCCCGCCCAGCTTAGTTAATTAGGACAATCAGGTCTTTAGAGAATTCAAAATGCTAGCAAATTGACTAATAGCTGTGAGGCCTTTGCGAGCTTTTTTGCAGATAAAGTCTTGTCACTCCGCCACAACCTGCCCACCCATATTCATACAGTATGCGAACCGGAGCCCCTTTGGCTGTCTTTGGATTCTCTAGTTGATAACTTCAGCCGACTCTCCCAGGCCAACGTCAACCACTTGCCTCTTGGACCCATGGCCCTCATTGGCTGGTGAAAGCCAGTGGTGAGGGACTACAGGGCCCCCTGGTGGACATTATCAATTTGTCCCTTCCTTCAGGGGTCTACCCAGGATTAAAAGAGGCCGTGGTAACACTACTCTTAAAGCGACCGTCTCCGGATCCTTTAGATCCTGCCAGTTACCACCCAGTCTTGAACCGTTCGTTTCTGGGCAAGGTAATTGAGAGAGTGGCAGCGAAACAGCTACCAAGTTTCCTATAGGACACTGGGGCCTTGGACCCATTCTGGTCCAGCTCCCACCCTGACCATGGGACGGAGACGGTGCAGGTCACCCTCACAGACAACCTTTGCAGACAGCTGGCTCAAGGCAGGACGGCGCTACTGTTATCACTGGATATGACAGCAGCATTGGACATGGTCAACTGTGACCTGCTGACTCACTGCCTTCACTGATGTAGGAGTTTGTGGGGTGGCCGGGAAGTAGCTTACCCCATTCCTCCATGGCCGGGGAAGAGGGTGGCGCTAGGAGAAGTGTCACCCCGACACCCCGTAGTATGTGGGGTCCCCTCAAGGGACAACCCTCTCTCCAGCATTATTTAACATCTATATGTGCCCCCTTACCCAGCTGGTGCGGAGTTTCAGGCTGGGCTGTCATCAGTACACTGATGACACCCAGCTGTCTCTGTTGACAGATGGCTGGTCAAATACCACCTCCTCTATTCTGGCCGAAGGGCTGGAGGCCACAGCTGGTCGGTTGAAGCAGAGCCAGTTAGAACTAAATCTTTCAAAGACGGAGGGTTCTGTAGCTCAGTGGAGAGGTTACGAGGATGGGGTGCCAAATTCCGGCTCTGGACTGTGCCGACTCTGGTGCCGACTGCCAAGAGCCTGGGTGTGCTCCTGGATGCCTCCCTGTCTACCGAGGCCCAGGTCATAAAAGGTGCTAGTCTCCAGCTATGCCAGGTCAGGCAACTGGCCCCCATAGTATGTGGGGTCCCTCAAGGGGCAACCCTCTCTCCAGCATTGTTTAACGTCTATATGTGCCCCCTTACCCAGCTGGTGCGGAGTTTCAGGCTGGGCTGTCATCAGTACACTGATGACACCCAGCTGTCTGTTGACGGATGGCTGGTCAAATACCACCTCCTCTATTCTGGCCGAAGGGCTGGAGGCCACAGCTGGTCAGTTGAAGCAGAGCCAGTTAGAACTGAATCTTTCAAAGACGGATGGTTCTGTAGCTCAGTGGAGAGGTTACGAGGACGGGGTGCCAAATTCCGGCTCTGGACTGTGCCGACTCTGGTGCCGACTGCCAAGAGCCTGGGTGTGCTCCTGGATGCCTCCCTGTCTACCGAGGCCCAGGTCATAAAGGCTGCTAGTCTCCAGCTGTGCCAGGTCAGGCAACTGGCCCCCTACTTCTCTCACCCTGACCGAGCCACGGTAATCCATGCAATGGCCACCTCCAGGTTAGACTACTGTAACTCACTCAACGCAGGGCTGTCCTTGAGAGAGACTGACCCGGGAATTACAGCTGGTCCAGAGGGCAGCGGCCCAGGTCCTTCCTGGAGCCCCGTTGACAGCACATATCCAACCGGTACTTGGCCAGGTTTTGGCACTAGCCTTCAAGGCCCTAAACCACCTGGGACCAGTGTATCTATGGGACCACTTCTCCTGGAAACCCCTCTCCCCCAAGAGCATTACGCCCTGGGAAGAACATCTTGGTGATCCCTGGCCTGAAGGATATCCAGCTGTCCTCAACCAGAGCCAGAGCCTTTTCAACTGTGACACCGGCCTGGTGGAACTCTCTGCCCAATGACAGCTGTGTCCTGTGGAACCTAATGCAGTTCTGCAGGACCTGTAAGACCAGAGGTGCTTTTCCAGGCCTTTGGTTGAGGACGGCAACTGCTTGCCATCAAGTCTGGCCTCCCCCTGAACGTCCGGTTTACGAAGCAGCGATGGCAGTCGCTCTCCCCGAGCTGCGGGAGGGCGAATCGCACACCAGTGGCCTGGAGGGGTGCCACCTCAAGTGACACCCCCGCAGAGCCTTTGCGATAGGCTCCAGGCCAGGAGGCTTTTGAGGGGTAGCCTCTTCGATGGCGTAATGCCGGAGAATCGAGGCTCCCCTCCGCCCTGACGGTCCAGTCTCTACAAGTATATTGTGATACTAATACTTGTGGTACTAACATTTCACTAAGAGAAATAAGATCTCCTCCTCTTGGGTTTTTAGTTTAGTGTGGTTATCTTTCCTTTATCCCTAGTTGTAGCTCCCCTTCCTAATTTTCTTTGTAGTTTGTAGTTCTTTTTTTACCCTTGGTTTACTTGTAGTTTGTAATCTTTCCTTAAAATCTGCCTCCATTCCTGAGGATTGGAAGGTAGCTAATGTCACTCCCATCTTTAAAAAGGGTTCCAGAGGAGATCCGGGAAATTACAGGCCAGTCAGTCTGACGTCGATACCGGGTAAATTGGTGGAAACCATTATTAAGGAAAGAATTAGTAGGCACATAGATGAACAAAACCTATTGAGGCAGACTCAACATGGGTTCTGTAAGGGAAGATCTTGTCTCACTAACCTATTAGTGTTCTTTGAGGGGGTGAACAAACATGTGGACAAGGGGGATCCAATAGATATTATTTACCTTGACTTCCAGAAAGCTTTTGATAAAGTTCCTCATCAAAGGCTCATAAGTAAGCTCAAAAATCATGGGATAAAAGGACAAGTCCTTTTATGGATCAAAAACTGGCTAGTTCATAGAAAACAGAGAGTGAGTGTAGGTGGGCAATTTTCTCAGTGGAGGGTGGTAAGCAGTGGGGTACCGCAGGGATCAGTACTTGGTCCACTGCTTTTTAACTTGTTCATTAATGATTTGGAGATGGGAGTAAGCAGTGAAGTGGCTAAATTTGCAGATGATACAAAGTTGTTCAGGGTGGTGAAAACCAGTGAGGATTGTGAGGCACTCCAAAGGGATCTGTCAAAGATGGGCGAGTGGGCGTCAACATGGCAAATGGGGTTCAATGTGACCAAGTGCAAGGTGATGCACATTGGAGCCAAAAATCCTAAATATAAATACACATTGATGGGGTCTGAACTGGCAGAGACTGAGCAAGAGAGAGATCTTGGAGTTGTAGTGGATAACTCACTGAAAATGTCGAGACAGTGTGTGACTGCAATAAAGAAGGCCAATGCTATGCTGGGGATTATTAGGAAGGGTATTGAAAACAGATCAGCCAATATAATAATGCCCCTATATAAATCAATGGTGAGACCTCATTTGGAATACTGTGTGCAGTTCTGGGCACCACACCTTAAAAAGGATATTATAGCTTTGGAAAAAGTGCAGAAAAGGGCAACTCGAATGATAAAAGGGTTGGAACACTTTCCCTATGAGGAAAGGTTAAAGCGCTTAGGGCTCTTTAGCTTGGAGAAAAGACGACTGAGGGGTGACATGATCGAGGTTTATAAGATTATGCATGGGAAAGAGCAGGTAAAGAAAGAGGTACTTTTCTCCCTTTCTCACAATACAAGAACTCGTGGGCACTCCATGAAACTGCAGAGCGGTCGGGTTAGAACGGATAAAAGGAAGTACTTCTTCACCCAAAGAGTGATTAACACATGGAATTCACTGCCACAGGAAGTGGTGGGTGCTACAAGCATGGACGGCTTCAAAAGGGAATTAGATAAGCATATGGAGCAGAGGTCCATCAGTGGCTATTAGCCACAAGGTATAGCTAGGGGCTCTGGGGCAAGTGATGCTCTGTCTTCTTGGTGATGCAGAATAAAAAAATATCCCTTCGGGAGTTTAAAAAAAAAAAAAGTCTGGCCTCCCCCCTTGGGGAAAAGACACATACTGTTTAAATGCCATCTGATTAGCTTCGATTGTCAGTTTTATTGTTTTTTTTTATTTGAATTTGAATATATGTATTTATTGAAATACATTTGTCGAATGTTGTTAACCGTCCTGAACCCCATGTAGGGGAGGCCAGTTCAGAAATCAAATAAGGAGAGAGGAGAAATTCATCCGCAGCCCTGCAAGGTTCTTATCACTAGAAAATGTGGAAACAGAGACCAAAAGCAGAAGTCTCAGCTTGAAACTTTTCCCTTACAATAGCCATTAACAGTCCAAAGCAAAGTGGGGAAAGCATATAAAAATAAACCAAGGGTAAAAAAAGAATATTTTTAAAAAATAAAAACTGAAATGGTTCACATTACGAGCAACTTCTGTAGCATTAAGCTGAGCACTTCAGCCTCAGCTGTCAACCTTTGAATTAAGAGCCTTATTAAAATTCAGGCCCCCCCTTCTGGTACACGATGAAACCCACTTGGCTAGGCAGAATGACAAACCTGGGGTACCCAGCAGGTTGTTATCCCTCATTAGCCTGTAGTCTTCTTCACTCAGATTATTTACGAAGTGATAGAAGGCTTCTTCCCGGTCTAGTCGATCCAGCTGACTCCGACGCTGAGCTTCAGATTGATCGGCACTTCCTTTGCTGTTGGAATCTGAGTTCTCCATGTTGATCAGAATGGGAAAGATCTGCAAAGAGAACGCAGGACGTTTACCTTGGCAGCCATACGTGCTCCACAATATATACCACTTCCTTCACAGCTGCCTACTTGCTACAAGAAAGTATTCAGCTTCTCCAGAATCTCAGGGTTCGAGCTTTTCAGAATCAGGTTTCTAGCTCCCGTGGGTACAAAAGGCCTGCTTGAAATTCTGCGGGAAGCACTCGGCAACTCTTCTGCCTCCTGAGTTTCAGTAATTTTCAGTAATGAGGTTCCCAGGGGTCAGAAATTATGGCTGCGCTGTCTTGTATGACTCCTAGCCCTACCCCCTTTTGGCCAAAGGTAATAAAAGTTAAAACCATCAGGCAATTCTGTTGGATTTTCATCATGTAAAACAGGGCGGCCAAAATAACCCACTAGAAAGACTTCAGAGTTTGCACTAACAAGGCCCTGCAAACAATACCAGCTAATACTCCTAGTGATCAGGGGAGGGGGGAGGTTCAGGTGGAAGCATGATATTATGGTGAAGGTGTCTGAACATGCAAACAGTGTATGCAGGGCATTTTTATACTCAGTGTTAACTGCAGTTACTCCTCTTGTGGTGTATGGGCTGGCTTGGGGGGTGCCCCATCTGTGCCTTGAAGTAGCAAAACTGCCCATATTAGCCCACTCACACACCATATTATTTTCTTCTAGGCTGCCAAACTTTTGTGTCTGGCTTCCCAGAGGCAACTCTCACTGTGCGGACAAGGCGAGTAGCTTTTTCAAAAAAAGAAGAACATATTTCACACATTTTTCAGTGTGTCCAGTATTTCTCAGTTTTCCATGGGAAAAACTGAAAGTTATGAGACTTTTTTCATGCAACACATTTCAGGTGAGTAAAAGCTCATCTTAAACAGTTAAATGTTTTGAAAACAAGAAAATATCAGAGTTTCAATGCTCCACACTTTTCTAAAAACTAGAAAAGTCCTAAGGGTGCAGCAGGAGATCCCCCCCCTTATATTTTTCTGTTTTTTAATGCACCCACCCCCATCATGAAGCTCAATGGGTGACCATGGGCCAGTTATGCTCATGGCGGTTGTGAGAATAAAATGGAGAAGAGAACCAAACAAGGCCCCCCCAGGTTTCTCAGAAAAGCAGGACAGAAACTCAACAAAAGCTAGAGAGCCCTGCATTACGGCACAAACTAATTTATAAACTACAATTGAACATGCAACACGGAAACTTTGAATAAGATCATGCATGACCCCAACAACTTTAAAACCAATAATGGCGCATGACAATTAGGTCAAGTAAGCAACATCTGAAGCAACTGGATCGAGGTGGGTCGGCACTGCTATTGTTAGATCTTCTAGCAGCATTCGACATGGTCAACCACAACCTGTTGACCCACCACCTGGCTGGCACAGGAGTTTGTGGGGTAGTCTTACAGTGGCTTACCTCATTTCTCCGAGGTCAGGGACAGAGGGTAGTGTTTTTTTGGGGGGGGTCGACTAGGTTCTCCTTAACATATGGGGCTCCTCAGGGCAATCTTCTCCCCAATGTTGTTTAACATCTAAATGCGTCCCCTCACCCAGCTGGCATGGTGTTCTGGGCTGGGATGTCACCAGTACGCTGATGACACCCAGCTCTATCTGTTGACGGGTGGCTGCCTGGATACAGCCCCACAAAATCTGGCTGAGGGGCTGGAGACCATGGTGGGATGGCTGAGGAAGAGCCAGCTGAAATGGAATCCAACAAAGGCTCTGTCTTGGGCGGGGCGGTTCCTGGATTGAGGTCCCAACTTCCCATTCTTGACAGCGCAGAGATGCGCTGTCAAGAGTTTGGATGTGGTCTTCAATAGCTTCCGGTCTGTGGAGGCCCAGATCATGAATGCTGCCAAGCTGGCGTTCTTCCAACTGCACCAGGCTTGGCAACTGGCCCCTTTCCTGTCTCGCCCTGACCTAGCCACAATAATACACAACACTGTCACCTCCAGACTGGATTATTGTAACTCGCTGTACGCTGGCCTGCCCTTGAAACTGATCCGGAAACTCCAGCTGGTCCAGAATGCGGTGGCACGGGAGCACCACGGACTGCACACACTCAGCCTGTGCTGCACCAGCTGCACTGGCTCCCAGTGGAGTACTGGGTCAGGTGCAAGGTTTTAAGGCCACGAGAGGTCTGAGACCCACAAATCTACAGGACTGCCTTCTCTGGTATGTCCCCCAAAGAGCTTTACACTCTACTGAAAACAACTTGCTGGTGATCCCCAGCCCAAAAGACGTCTGGCTGTCCTCGACCAGAGCCAGGGCCTTTTCAGCCCTGGCTCCTACCTGGTGGAACTCTCCAATGCAGTTCCGCACGGCATATAAGGCAGAGATGTTCCGCCAGGCATTTGAGGACAGCAACGGGTACCATCTCACCTGGCACTCCATTCCCCTTCCCTCACCCTGCTTTCCTGCTTATTGTGAGACAGTAATGCATATTGTATGTTTACAGTATTTTGGCGCCATTCTGATGTTATTTTAATCTGATGTTATTTTAATCAATTTTAATTCCTGGATTTTAAATTGTATAATTTTATTGGTAATCGCCCTGAGCGCTGTCAATTCAGGGAACGGTAGTATATAAATCCAAATTATAAACAAATATAAACAATGGGCTCTGGATAGGTTAAAATCTTTATGGACTCAAGAGAGTTGCTGCTGAAGACCAACAGCCATTGGCCTGAGACTCATCCTGTGGCACAAGACTCAGTTTTATCCCAGCAGCTATTGAAACTCTACGTAAATGTCTCATTGATGGTTTTCAGAGGTGGCCGTCCTCAATCCGCTGATGACACCAAGCTCTGTATTTTTGCCCAAACCACCCAATGCTGCTGCAGCAGTCCTGAACCAAGGAATGGCTGCTCTGACTGAAGGGCTCCAGGCAAATGAGTTGAAACGGAACCCTAAGGAGACACAGGGTGACGCTGGTTAGGAAAGCCCTCCAGGAGCACATTCAGTTCCGCACATTTGACAGGGTTCAGCAGACCCGGCCCTCACTGACCCAGTTAAGAGACCAGCAGCAGTTTCATTAGGCCGTATCTGACTGCGTGGAACCATGCCAAGGTAACCTCAAGGCTAGAGTGCTAGAACCCTTCTACATTGGTCTGCTGTTGAAAACCACTCGGAAACTCCAACTGGTACAGAATGTGGCGGTTCAATTACTATCAGAGCTGGACAGAGCATTCATATTATACCTAGTCTACAGTTCACTAATTACTAATTAGTTCCTATGTTCAATGCACAGTACTGGTTATTGCCCACAAAACCATTTATGCTGTAGTCTCTGCATTTTTGCGTCTCCAAAAAATGCTACTGCAGCACCTTTTCTCAGCTGAGCAGAGCCTTCCGAAAATGCCACACTGTAAACAGGCGAGATCAACAGCTACCTGTACGCAAGCATTCTCTGCTGTAGTTAGTCAGAAAGACACCCACACTTCTTCGGTTTTGGAGAATGTGTAAAGTGGAATTGTTCACAAGAGCAATTTCAAGAAGGGACATAATGCCCTGTCCTGGATAGCCCAGGCAAGCCCAATCTTCTGAGATCTCAGAAGCTAAGCAGGGTTGACCCTGGCCAGTATTTGGATGGGAGACCTCCAGAGAATACCAGGGCCGGGAGGCCAGAGGCAGGCTATCAAGCCACTTCTCTGAATGTCCCCTGTGTCCCAGTAGGAGTCGCCAGAGGTCACCATGACTTCCAGGCACACACACAATGCAAAAATATTTAAAAAGCGGACTATTAAAATCAACAAATAACGTATATAAAAGGTGAGTTAGATCCAAAATAAGTTCTTCATCGGTGGACCAGTACTTCCCCCACCCCAGTCTTCATGAAATGCTGCTTCCGGGGGGGATAGGAGAACCCTTGTCAAGAAACTGAAGTTCTTGTTTTTCTTTAAAGATTGGTTCAGGCCTCACTTCTTCTTTTTAAAAATATTTTATTTTGATTTTTCAAACATACATCAAATAAAAACCGTATAGTTTTCTTTTACATTTTTTGGAGCATCTTATCCATACATTTCTAACCATCTATCTAGTTTCTGCCATCTTTTCTTAAACACACTTTCAAACTTTCCTGCCAGTAACATATTTATTTTGTCCATTTCTTTTATGTCCATGATTTTTATAACTTCTAAATGGTAGGCCTGAGTTGAAGCTGTAGAGTCTAAATGGGGAAAATCACTGCTCTTGTTCTTGGGAAATTTGGGCACCCTGACCTTGTGTCTCTTAGACAACAGCCCAGCTGCAGGGAGTAAAACAGTGCCTACCTTGACTCCCTTCAGGTTCTGAGAGTTCCCCAATTAGTTGTTTTTTTTCCAGTTGGGAGTCCATGATCTACACCTGGTGGACATGGGAAGATAGACTGCTACTATCTCTCCACTGTCACTTTAGCCATTTAGGTCACCTGCTTAGATCACACTATCAAATGACATAAGCAAACTGAGATCTGATTGGTCTAAGGGGCCCTAGACCGCGTTGGATTGCAGCCATAAAGATGTCAGGTTTTTGAAGACTTGCTGCTACTTTTTGAAGCCTCATGCTGGATGGTGTCTTGCTCACTGATCATATCTGGACGCATGCTTAACTGTTTGCTATGGGCCAAACACTGATCCTTTGCTGACTTTGGACTTTGACTGCTGAAACAACCTTAGCTCCTTCAGAATGGTAGCATCTGGTAACTTTGAAAAAATGTTTTACTGTATAGCTAGTTCTTGGATTTAGTTTGTTATTTTGATTCCTCGCTTCCAAGTTCCTTTTGAAATATCCTTGCACCTTTTTAATAAATTCTCTTTAATTACATTTTGTGTTGTTTTGTTATTCAGACGGCTTCAATCTAAATCTAGGTACCTCAATGACCGTAGCGCTCACTTACTGGGTTAACTATTTTTTTTTTGCAGAAACCCATTCTCCAAGTGGCCAACCTTGCCGGGCTGACTTTCTGGTTAGATCCCGGAAAAGGTTAGAAGCTTGCCCTTTGTCTTCTGGCTGTTGGGATCGACTCAAAGGGCTGGTGGCAGCTACCTGACTGGGGTGTATGGACACACATATGCAAGGGTTTTTTGACAAACCTAAGGAATGACATGGTGGAGGGTGGTCTGCAGCGGGAAAGGAGAAATAGTGCAAGTTGCCAATTTAGTTTGCCTCTAACCCCAAGTTTGTCAATAATGAGTAGTTTCTATACATCAAGAATTATCCGGAGCTATTCCTCTTCTACAGCGTTTTTGCTAATAGGTAGTTTTTAATAGTTTTAATAGGTAGTGCTGGAGAAGACTCTTGAGAGTCCCTTGGACTGCAAGAAGATCAAATCAGTCAATCCTAAAAGAAATCAACCCTGACTGTTCCCTGGAAGGCCAGATACTAAAGATGAAGCTCAAATACTTTGGCCACCAAATGAGAAGGGAGCACTCCTTGGAGAAGACCCTGATGCTGGGAAAGATTGAAGGTCAAAGAAGACAGGGCCGGCAAATGATGAGGTGGTCAGACAGTGTTGTCGAGGCAACGAACATGAAATTAAGCAAACTCTGGAGGACAGTGGAAGACGGGAGGGCCTGGCGTGATGCGCTCCATGGGGCTGTGAAGAGTCTGACTCGACTGTACAACAACAACAAAAAATTTAAAATATCAATCTACCAACAAAAGTAGAATTCTAGAAGAGCTGATCAGTTTGTTATGAAAGTGATGCATTAGGGCAGTGATACTCACTCGGTAGCTGGGGAGTCACATGTGGCTCTTTGACATACCAACAGTGTGCTCCTCCCCAATATGGCACCTACCCTATGTTTCAGGAAAGTGGGTAATGCCACTTCTCCACATTTCCCATTGGGGTGTGCGGTTGGCAGGTGGTTCCCACCTTGAAAAAGCCAGTAAAGAAGAAGAAGAGGAAGAGATTGGATATATACCTCGCCCTTCACTACCCAAAGGTGTCTCAAAGCAGCTTACAAACTCCTTTCCCTTCCCCTCCCCACAACAGACACCCTGTGAGGTAGGTCGGGCTGAGAGAACTCTTGATAGAAACTGCTCTTTTTCAAGAACAGCTGTGCCAGAATTATGGCTTGCCCAAGGTAATCCAGCCAGGTGCAAGTGGAGGAGTGGGGAATCGAACCCGGTTCTCCCAGATTAGAGTCCGCGCACTTAACCACTACACCAAACTGGCAAAAGGAATAGGTAAGCCATTTATCCCAAGGATGGAAGTAAATGTGGATGTTTTGGTTGACGGTACTTACAAATGTGGCTCTCTATGACCAATGGAGTGACTACCTCTGTCTAAGTGCAATGCCTATGGTATCACTTCTAAGGGAAGCACCACAGTATATACATTATTACCACTATAGTTATTATGTCTTAAAAACAAAGCTCAAAAGATGTTAATGACAGGAAATATACTAAGCCTAACACTTGCCATGTAAATAAAAAGAAAATATGAGAGGGGATATGGCACACCTGAATCTTCGCCTAGTAAAGGATTAGAAAACTGAAACCAAAATATTGAATTCCATCAAACTGAAACAGCACCAAGAACATGTCAAATAATGACAACCATGGGACTCATTCTGAGGTTTCTGCCTCAACGAAACAAAGACTACAAATATTACTCAGCTTTAAGACATTTACGGCACACAGAGCTGAAGCTAGAAAACAAGTTCTTCAGAAGACAAAATAAATTTGGACAGAAATTCTCTCAGAATCACAGCAGGAAGGACTGCCAGCATCTTGGCTACTAAGCTAAACTTTATACCACTGCAAGTGCTGTACTCTCAGAACACATTGCTGCACATTAACTGTTGCTCAAGCTATTAATATTTAAACAAAAAACTATTTACACTTATTTTATATATCTACAGTAAGAAGGGTTTTTTTTTCCAGTGTTGCTCAATTTTTCAAGTTGAAAAGAATCCTTGGGGGAGAAACACACACACAAAAATTAGTTTTCTTCCAGACTTTCACATCTCTAGTTATCTACCCTCACATTCCCTGAACATGCTACTGAGGTCCCTGTGGCTAGCTCCAGCTTTATGGGAAACCAGAAACACTTTCATTTTCCTAGCAGAAACACTTCTATTTTCTAACCAAAACAGCAAAGCGTGCCATAGCTTCCTTTCTCCACGTCTGACCTCTAGCAGGTCAGAAGAGCCCAAGTTCTGGTCCACCTACAACACTAGCATCTTTACCAATCCCCTGACAATTATGTCCAAGACCACCTGCAGAACCAGTTCCACAAAGCAAGGTACAAATGGTATCCAGGCAGCTCAGCGAAAAGGGCTCCAACACTACCACCCAATTCTGCAAGCAGATATAACACCTGAAGAAAAAAAAATCAAAGACGTGGGCATGCACAAATTGTGGTCTGGGATCAAGTATGGATTCTACCACAAGCCTGCCACTCTCCTGCTGGGCAGGGGACACCATGCCGAGAGCACAGTCAGTCAGTGCAACAAGCACCCTCGGGCCAGCGGGCCAGTCCTTGAGGGCGCGAGTCACAAGCTGCTGTGCCCCGCGCTACCTTATAGCATATCTGTATATAAAGTTCAATTTTTTAGCACTCCTCCAAGTTCCCCTGGGAAAGCATCTCCCCCTCCCAAATTATAATATGCAGCCACGCAAAAGACCCGTTTCTGGGCTCCTCATACAGTTGCTGAGATAATCTAAAAACACGACCATATATCTGACAGAATGATCAGCGAGATCCCCATCAGGAGACTGGAAGAGCACAGCACGGGGGCCTCCTCCTCCTCAACAGCCGAGAGACCGGGAAGAGAGTCTTCTTGGCCAAGAACCTCCTCAAGTGGGCTGGCCAGCAGCACACTGCAGACCACCAGAAGCTGGAGGCCCCTTCCCATATTCCCAGGGAGGGCCAGCTGCCAGCTGTTAAAGGGATGACAGGGACCATTGAAGGTGAATCAGGGCTCCCAGAGACTCCAAATTCAATGCCCCCCCCCCCCCGGCTATGCACACCAGGACTGGGACTGAACTGTGCATCATCACAGGCTGCCTACTGCATTTCTTTTTTAGTCCTTGCTTAACAGCACCCATGACCTCTACACTTGCTGCCTGTTCTTTGCTTAGCACTCCATTTCTGCCTTCCTCCTTCGTAACCTTTCTGAGCTTATCGCTGTCATCAATGAAGGAAGGACATGGTGGGGCAGAGAACGGGACTGCACCTTGGCAGTAGGGTGGATAAAAATCATTGATTTCTTTTTAAAAAAATGTTTTTAATATATCAGATTTTTAAATTTAAATCGTTTTTTTAAAAAAATAAAATGCTTTTTGAGGAAAAAGTCCATCTAAAGATAGTTTACTATTTAAGATACATTATAGTCCAAAGGTTATTCATCATGAAATAAGGATTAGTTTTTAATTATGTAGTGTCTGTATATTTATGCAATGTTAAAAACATTTGGTAAATGAATTCCATTAATCCATTCACAATGTCATGCTCTTCCAGAAGTTTCTGTAAGATCATTGGGCATTTTTTCTGTCTAGAAGATATTATCATAGATGCTTGGTTTTACAGTTCTCAAAACCGTGAATTTGGGTCTGTAGAGAAATCACATGACTCTTCTTCACTGCAAAAATGTTATAAAATAAACAAGAGTTGAGAAAAAGACCTTAATACCTTTGATCCTTTGCAAATCTATGTACACAGAACCAACCCCTTCCCTCTTAAGTGCTAAGTTTCAAAAAATTCAATGAATAGAAGACTGTTTGGGAGTGGAATAGATCAGCACAAGAAGCTAAGTGTGAGGAGGGAGGGGCAAGCAGCAAAAATGAAAGTGAAACCTTTTGAGCAGAATACTTCACAAGTCTTTGGATCTTTGTGTGTACAGCCTGAAGTTTATCATAATATTCTTTCCCTGGAGGAGAAAACCTATAATGGCAGTGGGCTGTAAAAGAGACCCAGTTGGGGAATATTTTAATAAAGTTCCTCTACCTATGGGTAAGGCAGGCTAGGGGTCATTTCGTAGAAAAAGAGCTAGGGGAACTCATTAGCATAACTCATTAACATATGCCACACCCCCTGACATCAGGGGCCTGGCGGTGGACCTGCAAGGCCGGCGGAAGTGCGAGGAAACCCCGCCAAGGCCCTCTCTGGCCCCAGGCAGGCAGGGGTGGGGAGAGGCGGGGAGGAAGCAACATATACTCCCTCTTCTCCTGCCTCCTCCTGGCTGAATGAGGGCTGGAAGTGGGGCGGCCAGAAGCAGGGGGCGGGGCTTCATCGTGTGCCCCGCCCCCTGCACCTCACCCAGGGGAACTGTGTTCCCCCGCGTTCCCCCCCGAAATGACCTTTGAGGCAGACACACATGCAAAATGCAAACACTGCAACAAAGAAATGCAAGGCCGGGTGGCCTGAATGAAACAACATCACGAGAAGTGCTGTGACGAAGACAAAAGGAACATGTTTGAACAGGCAGGATCTTCAGGTTGGTAAACGTTTTGATTTCATCATATTTCTTAAAGACTGCCTTGAGGAACTGTCATGTTTGAGCAAAATTATTTGCCATTATTATTACTGCATGTTACTGTCATTTTGATACAGTTGCTATGAAGAGCTACAGAGCTGAAACAAGGAAATATTCCTTTTTTGAGCAATACTGAGTGGCACTGAATACAATGAGTAATACTAAATAAGCAGAAATGGTATAAATAAAAAAAATAACTGCATTGACTTCTTTGTTTAGGTGAGTCCATCATCAACAAAGCATTTTGGAAACTATCCACCTTCAAGATCACCACCCTCCTGTTCCACAGTTTCAGAGCTTTCTGCCCAGGATAGTGTTTCAGTCACATCATAGACATCACACACCTACAGTACATCACCTAAAAGAAAGAAAAAAGCCGCCCATCCAGGAACCACCATAAATAAAAGCATCTGGTACCTGAAGTGAGAGCAGTGACTCATGAAAGCTCATATCCTGTCACATATTGTGTTAAGTCTTTAAGATGCTACTGGACTCTTGCTCTTTTCTACCACCATAGATAAGTTTGTGATACAAACCAGCAGATTAGAAAGAGTTAATCGATGAAAAAATTGCCCAGTTTGTGTACGCGACAAACTCTTCTTTCCGTCTGATTGAAAACCCACCCTTCATTAATATGGTTCAGTCACTGAGGCCAAGATACAGTCTGCCCAGCAGAGCAGATATTGCAGGGAAACTGCTGGATAAAGTGTATGACAGAGAAATGGAGCAATGTGCAACAGCTCTATAAACTATAGAGGGTAAATTTCTTAAACTAAGTCTTGATGGGGTGGAATAATGTCCACAATGATCCTGTTTTATGTGCTTGTATAACAGAAGGGAATGTCTTCTTTACAGAAATGACTGATACAAATCAGGAAATGCACACACAGCAGAATACTTACAAGAAGTGGCAGCAAAAGCTGTAACAACATGTGAACAAAAATTCAAATGCCTATGACGCAGTTGGGTACCAGATAATGCTGCAAATGTATCCAGGATGAGAAGAAATTTAGAAGAACAGGAAGGGAATACAGAGCTAGTAACACATGCCGCCCTGAGCCGTACGGGTAGGGCGGGATATAAATCCCAGAATAAATAAATAAATAAAATAAAATGGTTGCAGTGCTCATTTGCTGCACCTCCTAGCCAAAGACTTCAATCTTCCAGAAATAAAGACTAATATTGTTCAAATTGCTCAATACTTCCATAATAATCATTTTGCAGCAGCAGCTCAGAAAAGAATGAGTGGAACCAAGCTAACACTCCCACAAGATGTTAGATGGAACTCTGCAGTGGACTGTTTTGAGCGGTATATTAAGAACTGGCCTATTCTGATGACAGTTGGTGAACAAAATTGAGAGGAAATAGATGGCACTGTCACGGCCAAAATCCTCAACATTGGGCTTAAGAGAAATGTTGAACATATGCTGAGCATTCTGAAACCCATTTCTGAAGTTTTAAACAAGATACAGAAAAATGGCTGATTCTGTGGAAATTTGGAAGGAACTGAGTGACCACTTAAAAACAGAAGTACACACTGACAAATTAAATTACAAGCATTAAAAAAACAAATGGAACAAGCACTGTCTCCAGCTCATTTTCTTGCAACTTTTGTAAATATTCAGTACCAGGGTCAAACCTTATGAGATCCTATGAGATGGCAGTCAAAGCCGCAGCTTCGATTGCATCTGCAAAATCAGCCCAATTATTTAGAACGATTTGGTCTATGACTGTTCTGCCACAAGGCAGACCAAATGTTAGGGAACTGGACATTGGCTGTGAGGCTTTTGTGAGCTATTTTGCAGATAGTCTTGTCACTCTGCCGTGACCGCCCTGCCACAGTTGAGACAGTGAGTGGACTTGAGGCTCCGCGCACATCTTCTAGTCAGGTTATGGATTATTTCAGTCGGCTCAGCCTAGATGAAGTCAACTAATCGCTCTCAACTATATGCCCTACCATGTGCAGCCTTGACCCATGCCCATCGTGACTAATTAAAGCTGGTCGCGATGGGTTTCAACGTGCCCTAAGGGAGATTAAGGAAGCGGTGGTTCATCCTCTCCTGAAAAAACCACCCTTGGATCCGGCCGAATTGGCAAACTACTGGCTAGTTCCCAATTTGCCCTATTTGGGCAAACTAATTGAGAGGGCCGTGGCAACTCAGTTGCAGAGCTTTTTGGATGACACTTCCATATTAGATCCTTCCAGTCGTTTTTGCCCAGGCCACAGGACAGAGAAGGCACTGGTCACCCTCCGGAGGCATCTGGATTGGAATGGATCAGCAGTGCAGTTGTTATTAACGCTGTCGGCAGCGTTTGACACAGTCGACCATCAGTTACTGATCCTCTACCTCACTGACACTGGGATCTAGGGGTCTGGCTTGCAATGGCTTGCCTCCTTCCTTAAGGGTCAGAGACAAAGGATGGCATTAGGGAAACCACTATCCCGAAGGCACCCACTGATCTGTGGAGTGCCCCAAGCATTCCCCGATGCTATTCAACATCTATATGCGCCCCCTTGCCCAGAGGCATGGGCTGGGATGTCACCAGTATGCAGATGACACCCAGCTCTATCTGCTGTTGGGCGGCCAGTCTGACTCTAGACTGGAAGATCTGGACCTGGTGTTACAAGCCGTGAATGGATGGCTTAGACTGAGCCTTTTGAAATTGAATCCGAAGAAGACAGAAGTCCTGTGTCAGAGTTGAGCTGGTACGAGACCAGGGATCCCACTCCCGACCTTCAGTGGTGCTCTTCTGGAGCCAGCATGGAGGTTAGGAGTCTGGGAGTGCTCTTGGATGCCTCCTTAACAATGGAGACCCAGGGAGCAGCCACTGCCAAGTCAGCCTTTTACCATCTTCGGCTGATCAGGCAGTCGACTCCCTTCCTTGAATGCAGCGACTTGGCAACAATGATCTGTGCGGTGATCACCTCGAGATTGGACTACTGTAATGCTCTCTACATGGAGCTGCCCTTGTCCCAAATCCAGAAGCTACAGCTAGCACAAAATGTTGCAGCCAGGCTTCTGATGGGCCTCCCTATGCAGGAGCACATCCAGCCTGCGTTGAAACCACTGCACTGGCTGCCAATAGCATACCAAATTCGCTTCAATGTGCTGGTTCTTACCTTTATAGCCCTTTGTGGTCAAGGGTCTACATACCTGAATGACCACCTTTCCCCACACATTCCCCAGAGAGCACTGTGTTCAGGGTCCCAAAACCGACTGGCCCTCCTGGGTCCCAAAGATGTCAGGCTGGCCACAACCAGGGCCAGGGCCTTCTCAGTGGTGGCTCCATACTGGTGGAATGAGCTCACAGAAGGTATCAGGGCCCTGCGGGACCTTTGACAGTTCCGCAGGGCCTGCAAGATGGGGCTCTTCCACCAGGCCTTCAATCAAGGAGCTGCATCAAATAACTGAACTGTGATAGGGCCCTGTTCCTCTGGTACAACCATCCACAGCCTGTGCCTGCCACATAAATAAACAGATCACGAGGAGCTGACCATCAATACAGACTGTATCCCATTTGAATATTCCACCAGGAGTGTTTCCGCCATCTCTATGCAATGCTATTAACATTAGTTCTACCATCACTAACACTTTATGACAGTTTGATTGTTTTATGATTGTTTTATAATTTACTGTATGTGTTTTAACCTTCTATGTAAGCGGCCCTGAGCCTGCTTCGGCGGGGAGGGTGGGGCATAAATTGAATAAATAAAGTGCTGCTGAGGAAGAGGAGTTAGCTCTGACACGGGAATCCAGCAATCATCCATCAGTAATGCCGAGTATAATAAACTTCAGAGCTAAGGGAGAACCATTCAAGAAATATATGTTTGCTGATGATGTTTTAAAGAAAGTCACACCAGTCAACTGGTGGAAGACACTTAACCACTTGGATTTAGAGACTGAAGTAGTAATGAGTTCACTTTTAACAGCAGTAGCTTCTTCTGCTGGCATAGAAAGAATATTCACTTCCTTTGGACTCATTCATTCCAAATCCTTTGGGACTCCATAAAGCAGGAAAGCTCATTTTTCTTTGCCAGATTATGAACAAACAAGAAGATGAAGACGAGTGAGTTACAGAAGACAGTACTTTAAGTTTTTCACATGTGGACTGGGCTGACACTCTAAGTTCTTTCAAAAAGATATTTTGATTAGCCACAGCAATTAACAAACACGGATGTTTAAGCAAATACAAGAATACATATGCTACAATGTTACTGGTTTTAGTTACATAAAACTATTTAAATTGTTATTAAGGTAATAATTATATTTCACCTTCCAATAAAGTACAACAAAAAGTTGTCCAAATATGTATGATTAACCTATTAAACTGGAGATAGTTCACCTGACAATAATTTCATAATTATCTATGCATATGTTTCTAGTAGTACAACCAAATCAGTAATTTTTTGATATAACCGTAAAACTAATTTGAAAATCTGTTATTCTAAAAATGAATCTTCATCTGGTTGTAAATACTAAGATTATACCAGCAAGAATGAGCCTTTATGTCGAAAACCATGATTTAAATCTAGTCTTACTGACCAGTGATATAAATCATGATTTAAATCAAATCCACGCTGCTTGGCAGTCAAAGTATAACTTCATGATTTATGTGGGGGTAGGGGCTGAGGGAAGAGATGCACCCTGGCATAATAGAGATGTAGGTGGCATTACCTTTTAGAAAAATACTATACAGAAGCCCCATTGTGAACTTGGAACATGACCCCATTTGGCTAATAATGGCGCCTACCTATTCCAAAACCACACCTGCATCAAAAACACACAAAGCTGTGTTTTACTGATAGAAAACAGAAAAAAGGGAGGCTTGATAAGATTTAGTCTGCAAAGTTTATTTTAAGAAGCAGGTAGACTGAGGAGTCAGGGCAGCTGATGACCAGCTTAGCCAAAAGCAACCCAAAGGTCTCCATAGACACACAACTTGTTCCTGGCTTGGCTGCTTCCTCCTGCCCATGAATCATGGCCTACCAATGGCAAGCAGGCTGATGACTTAGCAATGCTCCTCCAGGAGATGGAGGTACAAGGGGGCCCAAGGCAACAGCTGGGGATTCTGCCTGACAGCAGCAAAAGGGGGCAGACAGGTTTGTTTCAATCCCATGCAGCACCAGCTGTGATCTATTTATCAAAACCACGGTTTAAACAAGCTGCAGTCAGTCTTAGCACCTGAATGCTGCCATTAAATTCCCTTAAGCTGTTAGCCGTATCATATCCTATAACCAGTGTTCCATCTAAGCTGAGTTAGTGTGAGCTAGCTCACAGTTTTTTAGCCTCTAGCTCACACATTTTTGTCTGAGCTCAGGAAGGACGGCTCCAGAGCAAACTGATTTATGCAGTAGCCAAATTGCTCACTCACAACTTTAATGCTAGTAGCTCACAAAGTAGAATTTTTGCTCACAAGACTCCACAGCTTAGAGGGAACATTGCCTATAACCATTTTCTAAAAATGACAATCGTTAATTTAGAAAAAAGGAATGTGAAATGTCTTTTTAACAGAAAAATGCACCTTTGGGGATAAAACATTTTACCTTAAATTCTGAGAAGCTAAGCTGCAGCAATTAAAACAAGTCATGCTGGCTACTATTTTATGTATCTGCCCCCAAGGTCACAATCAAGTGACGTAAAGCCCTTGGAAGCCTCAGTTCTGCAAGCCCATCTCCAATACAGTGTAGCAGTTACACGAATATACAAAATAGAAATACTTTGAGATGTTCTGCATACCTGCTGGAATAGTTTTTGAGAAGCAAGTTTGTTCGGGGCACCACTTCGTAAGAACAATTGAAATTTTCTGTTGTGTTCTTAAACTGGTACTTGTGCCCCAATCTTCACCTACTGGAGAAAAGATACCATGAGACTCCATTACTGAAAGAATTTTATGAAAGAAAGCTAGCTCCTTGGAAATAAAGCCAATATTCTACAAGATCATTACATCGTAAGAGGTTCATGGCAAGAGCAATGAGAAAGGCATATGCTGTAGTAAGTCAGCAACAAAGATTCTCACTGGAAAACTTTGAGCCCACTGGCACCTTTAAGACCAACGAAGTTTTATTGTGGGTACAAGCTTTTCTATGCACACACACTTCTTTTGGAGTGTGCTATCTGAAGAAGTGTGCATGCATATGAAAGCTTATACCCACAATAAAACTTTGTAGGTCTTAGAGGTGGCACTGAGGTCAAATTTTGTTCTGCTTTTTCAGATCAACACAGCTGCCCACCTGAACTGAAAAACCAAGTTATTCTCAGGAGTTAGCCAAGGAAAGTGAGGATAGCAAGGTTCTACACCTTGTGCTCATGAGATCATAGTTTGGATACCTACCACTGTGTATCAAGTACATGCAAATCACACCCACAGGCAGAAAAAAAACACCAGGATGGCCGCACCAGGTTTTGGAGACATCCAGAAGTAGAAATACCAAAGATAGTCAAAGCTTATGGACCTCTGGACAAGTTCCAAGGAATATTCAAGTGCAACACTACAAAGAATAGAACTTCCACTTAAGGAAAGTTATAGATTGGCAGCGTGTAGAATTCCAACCAAAAGAGACATCCTTCGATGTCTTTTAAGTCTTGCTATTACAGCTTCCATTATCAAGAAATGTAGACTATATAATCAGTTCCTACAAACATCCTTCAGAAAGGAATGGGCTGATATATAGTTTTAAGTCCTTTTAATACAGTGCTATCAATAACGGAAGGCACATTTACTGCTCATCCATAGGCTGGCCACTATACTTTAGACCAGGGGTCCTCAAACTACGGCCCGTGGACCACATGTGGCCCACCGAAAACATTTATCCGGCCCGCCGGGTGTTTTTGCCGCCGCTGCCTGTCCTGCTTAGCAGCCGACTCGTCCTGGGCCCGCAGTGCGCATGTGTGGAATGTGCACCGCACTCAGGGCCCAAGTCAATCAGGGCTCAAGTCAATCAGCACATGATGTGGTCCTCTTCTCAGTTCCGCGCCGCGTGGCTTTGTGGGGGGCGGGCGGGATGGTCAGCTAGTTCCGCCCCCCGGGCCCCACCCCACCCCCGGCCCTCCAATGGTCTGAGGGACAGTGAACTGGCCCCCTGTTTAAAAAGTTTGAGGACCCCTGCTTTAGACCCTCTCCCTTTCACAGTCTTCCCTTGCTGCTGCAACTACTACTTATAACACCTTTCCCCTGCTGCGACTGCCACTTCTGCAGGCTTTCCGACTTGATACAGGGTGCTACGTTGCCATTCTCTTACTTAGCCACAGTTATGAAATTAGGAACAGGCCATGGCCCATGACACACACACCCCAGCTTGACCATGACAAATTATTGAAATCAATACTAAGGATGATGTCCAACTCCGGGTGGCATGGAACAAGACTGAGCAATGAGACACACACTTTACATTCAGGAAGTCCCTTGTTGAATCACTGGCATCTCTAACTGGAGCTGTCAGTGACTGACCCAGGGACTTCTTACATGCTAATCATGTGCTTCACCACTCAGCTTTGATACCTAGACCTTGAGCAGCTGCGGCCAAGAATGACCTTTCCCTGTCTAAGACCGTGGACAGCCAGCAGTCACAGTACAGAACAGTGCGCTAGGCCTGATTTACATACTGCATCAATCTACTCAGAATGCCTTCATAAGCACAAAGTTACCCAGTTGATTTTAACTACTTAAATATAAAAGTATCATACCCATCTTCATAAGTCAAGGGTTACAAGTGTTTCTAGAAAGGGAACACCCCACTTCTTATCAGTGATTCTTGACATATCCAGAAGTGACTTAGATTTGCCACAGTCTTTTAGTTTTAAGACAATCTTCCATCTTAAACTGAAACACTCACAATATTGCAAAGTGGATGCAAATTAAGAGATTGATTCTCATACAACCCCAGGATCCCAATCACACAAATATGTTCCTTTAATTTTTTTAATTGTTTCTGTTGTCAGTTTGGACCAATTTAAATGTTAGCATACTTGGTGTCAGATTCTTCTGAGCTTGGCAGGAAGTGAGACATGCCAACACCTTAAAGAGCACTGTCAACTCAGTTGGGAAATAAAGCTTGACAGTTACTAAGCAAAGGACTAGCCACTCGCTGACCATCCTGACAAATGCATGAAATTAGGTGCCAAACAAAAATACTTATGTCAGTAACCATCTTGCAATACCAATAAGCATGAATAGGAGTTTTTAAGAATGGCTCTAAGAAAGACACCTTTATGCACTTTTAAAGTAAATCTGCTCATGATTTTAGCTCTTCTAGGCACCCCAACTCTACCATCCCTGAATACTGGATGATCTCCTCTTACCAAGCAATTCCACACATCTTCCTGCTTCAAACTCTCTCCTACAACAACCATGTATGCCCATCCATGCCAACCTGGACCAGGGTCTAGAAACTTGCCTTTCTTGTCTACGCTATTCTATAAAACAGAGTACACTATGACAGTGAAGTAACTGAGCTTATGTAGCAATTCAATTCAATATCCAGTATTATCATCACATCCATCATAACACAGTTCTAATCACACCAACTACATAAGAGTTCGCCAGTACAGGGGAAGCCCCTAAATCGTTGGTTCTCAGACCCTCTCGACTATGACAAGGAACATTCCAAGTTACTTGCATTTCGATCATCACCTGTATTCTGAATACAGCAAGCACTGCCAGTAGCTCAGGAGAGTGTTTAAAAGTAAGCGTATCAGATCAATCAAACTCATCACACCTTCCACCCATGCAGGAATTTTCTTTAAAACTGCTAGTTCAAACAAGCTAGCACACCCACTGCAGGTGATCTAGGAACAGTGGGGCTAAGTCAGCACCAGCACACAATAGTGTATTTCCTCTCTGGGAGGCTTCCTACCTGGAACGACTCTTGCTACAGATGTCTGACCACACCCTGTCCTCCAGTCGGGCCCTTCCCCCCCCACCCCAAAGAGACCCCCCCTCCCCG
>NW_015177060.1:452178-452869 GCF_001447785.1 Gekko japonicus
GGGGCGCTTTGCCCCGGACGTTATGGCTTGGCCCGACCATAGAGTTGGGCGGATCGAGCCGAGAGGAAGTAGAGGGGCCGCCCTTCGCCCCCCGCCCCGCTGGTTCGCCTTGGCGCTGCACCATCCATTTTGAGTGGGAGCCAAGCCCTGAGAGGCCCGCGGCGCCCGGTCGGAGCTCGCGGGGTTGCCAACAATGCTCCCTCTAAGCTGTGGAGTCCTGTGAGCAAAAATCCTACTTTGTGAGCCACTGGCATTAAAGTTGTGAGCGGGCGATTTGGCTACCGCATAAGTTAGCTTGCTCTGGAGCCCCATCCTTCCTGAGCTAAGACAAAAATGTGTGAGCCGGAGGCTAAAAAACTGTGAGCTGGCTCACACCAACTCAGCTGTGAGCTAGCTCACACTCACTCAGCTTGGAGGGAACATTGGTTGCCAACCTTACGCGTGGAGGCGGGAGATCTCCAGGAATTACGCGCTGGTCTCCAGACCGCCGAGATCACCATTTCTCCGGGAGGAAGATTCTGGAAGGGTCCCTCCTCCCCAAATCTCCAAGCATTTCCCAAGCCCAGAGCTGGCAAAGGGGGGGGGGGGGGGGGGGGGGCCCCATTGCCACTGCGCTGCCGTGTGGAAGCCCCATTGCCACTGTGCTGTATCAGTGGCTGCACTAGCAGCGTGGAGCAAGCCGCGTCCTGTC
>NW_015177060.1:452919-454228 GCF_001447785.1 Gekko japonicus
TATTTTAACCAGCACAAATATATATATATCAGTTAGCTTGCTCTGGAGCCGTCCTTCCTGAGCGAAGACAGAAATGTGTGAGCCGGAGGCTAAAAAACTGTGAGCTAGCTCACATCGACTCAGTTTAGAGGGGGAGGGCGGGGTATAAATTAAAATAAATAAATAAACAAACAGTGAAAAAAATATTAGATAATTGCACCAACAGCAAATGCATTCTGATTCGGTTACATGTGAATACATCAACTTGGAATACAAATGCACCTGTAGACTCTTAAATCCTTTCCGCCGTGTCTGTAAAGATTCTGTTACGATGCATGATTTAAGTTCTCCAAGATAGTTCTGTCTCCCATTGTAAAATCTCCCCCGTTGTCTTTCAAAATCACCTCCTTAGAATGGCGCAGGAGCCTCGCTAGGGGATGCCCTTGCCCTGGACCCCGTTACGTTCATTTGCTTATCAGGACTCTGATCCTGAAACTGCTCGATAAATGTGCAGCTGGCTTCACCGCTGTTTTATTGGGAGCTTGGTAGGCAGGGATGACTCTCCTTCCGGCTCTCTGGAAAGTGGGCGAGAGGGCCACCTACAGGTGGGTTGTAGCAAATGGATGGCGCTGGCTCCCCTGGGCTTTGCGATCCCGCTTGTACAATCCTGCACATCAGCTACATGATAGTGGCCTGGAGGGGAGATTTTAAAAAAAAGAAAAAAAAGCAGCTGCTGGAATGAAGAGCCGCAGGCAGCGATAATGAAGCTCAGGAACCCAGCACAGGGAGGGCTACAGGCAGTGTTCCCTCTAAGCTGAGTTAGTGTGAGCCACCTCACAGGTTTTTAGCATCCGGCTTACACATTTTTGTCTTTGGCTCAGGAAGGGATGGCTCCAGAGCAAACTATCCAGCGAAGACAGTCATAGCCGACAACTGTAAGGATAAAAAAAGTCCCCTCCCTCACTCACTCAATGGTTTGCTAAACTATGGGAATTCTATTCTGTGGGCAAGCTGTCAGACAATGTCTCGTCCTTTAACACCAATACCTGTGGTAGCAATTTTCAATTAAAATGGTTTCCATTCTTGGAATATGTCTTTAGCAACGATATGCCTCCAAACTAAAATGTACCAGGTCAATTCTATGATGTTCTACATTTTATGAAACTCTGTATAAGAACATACTGTTTAAAGGGCAGCTTGCCATGTATCTCTTTTTATGTCTATGTTTACTTTCTATTGTATTATCGTAGCTGAGTTATACTTTGCTCTGTATTTGACTATGAAGTAAAATAAAATTATATATTAAAAAAACCCCTCCAGTAGCCAAATC
>NW_015177060.1:455236-456717 GCF_001447785.1 Gekko japonicus
GCTATGCGGCCATCGGACAGCGTGTTCTTTCTGTGCGAGAGGGGGGAAGCAGAGGATGGGGGAGGGGGCTCGCAAAAACAGCAGGGAGGCCAGGCCCCGTGGGCCCCACGCAGGCTACGGGCCTGATGCAGAGGCAGGCAATCGCAAACCACCTCTGAATGTATCTTGCCTTCAAAAACCCTATGGAGTGACTTGATGGCACTTTCCACCACCATACTTATGGAATCAATAGAGTAGGGATAAATGGACAGTTCTCACAATGGAGAGAAGTAAGCAGTGGGAATCCGACAAGGATCAGTATCAGGGCTGGTACTATTTAGTTTCTTTATAAATGATCTGGAACTAGGGGTGAGTAGTGTAGTGGCCAGGTTTGCAGATGACACCCAATTATTCAGGATGGTGAAAACCAAGATTGACTGTGAAGTGCTCCACAAGGATCTCCACAAATTGGGTGAGTGGGTGACAATGTGGCAAATGAAGTTTAATGTAAGGTGATGCACATTAGGACACACACACAAAAATCCCAACTTCAAGTATATATGCTAAGGGGGTCTGAACTTGTTGAGACTGGAAAAAGATCTTGGGTCATAGTGGGTAGCTCAATGAAAGTCTCAACCCAGTGTGGTGAAGCGGTTAAAAAGGCAAACTCTATGCTATTAGGAAAAGGATACAAGGAAGTATCCTCTGTATAAGGAAGGCTGGAGTGGGTCGTGGAAGGTAGCTGTGCATGATTATACCCTGGTAGCCATGTTTGTGGGGGAAGATTTAGCGGAGCAGATGACTGTGGAACCCAGAATCCATGAACCTGAGATGACAGGAAAGGTGGCCAATCCAGAGGAAGATGTCTACCAGTAGTTCTTACAGGACTTTGAAGCTGTTCCTGAGGAGCCTAGCCGGAAAACTGATGTCTACATAGGTTGTGTTAACCCGTCGTCGGTCTGAGAAGCAGCAGCAAGGTGAGCACACCCCGGCAACGTCTCCAGACCCTGTAGCAGAGCCGATGGTGGTAGAGTCTCCTCCAGTGACTCTGACTGCATTCCAGAAGGATCAAGAGAAGGATGCCAGCATGGATCCCATCTAGTTTGGATGACTTTCCACGCAACTATGCTGCTCAAACCAGAACCTAACACTACTGGGAAAACTGAAAAGATGGCTTTTCCAAAGCCCTTTGAAAGTAGTTCCACAGCTGGAGCAGAAAAGCCAAGAGTTGTGAAGCCGCCTGAAGAGGAAGCGGCTGACTTCAGTAGGCTGACTTCAGTAAATGGCCATTAGAGTGGAGGAAACGAGAGCCAGTTGTTCCTCAAGACTGAGTTTGCAGTGCCAGTACAACATTCCATTAGTGTTAATCACACAAGTCAACCTGACACCGGCAGGAGAAGAGAATTTGATGAAGACTCTCTGGAGAGCTTTAGTAGCATGCCAGATCCAGTGGATCTTACTACTGTGACAAAAACATTCAAACCAGAAGCTTTGTGATTGAA
>NW_015177060.1:457451-461409 GCF_001447785.1 Gekko japonicus
AGGGTGCTGTGGGCCTTCTCAAGGGATCCTAAATCCAGAGTGGTGGGAGCGTCAGGTGACACCCCACCTGAGCCGTGACAGTCCCAAAATACTAGAACTCAAGGGCATCCAATGAAGATGATGGGCAGTAGGTTCAGGGTGGATAAAAGGAAATACTGCTTTACACAGGGAGTGATGAACATGTGGAATTCGCTGCCGAAGGATGTAGTGATGGCCACAGGCACAGACAGCTTTAAAAGGGGATTAGATATATGCAGGGGAAGGCGGGCTGGGGTGCCCCGGAGGCCTTCCCCGGGCCCTGTGCCTTGGCGTGGGCCAGGGAAGGCGGGCGGGGGGGGGGGCCTCTGCAACTTACCTGGCTGCTTCTTGCTCCGACAGAGGGCTGCTGGGAGCAGGGGCGTGGCTTGTTCCATGTGCCCGCCCCCTGGGCTCTTTACTGCTGGAGCTCCGCTCCTTTGCGCTTCTGCAGGAAATGACCCCTGGATATATGCATGGGTTGCCAGTCTCCAGGTCCCGGTGGGGGTTCTCCTGGTTTTCGGGACTTCGGCACACTTGGTGAGTGCTGGAAAGTTGTTGGTGAGTGCCATAGCACCCACAGCCAGCAGGGGAAACCCCACCCCCAAACAGCCATGTCCCCAATGTGATGACATCACGTGGAAGGCAGGGGACATTATGCGGGATGCTGTGGTTTGAGGGCAAAAGTCTATGGTAAATTTGGTTTAAAACCATAGAGTTTTGCCCTCAAACCAGAGCGTCGCCACACGACATCGCCAACGCAATAATGTCACCCCCAGGTGATGTCATCACGTCGGGGTCATCCCAGAATGCCCCCCAAATCCCCCCGCCGGCACAGTGAGACCTGGCAACCCTATGAATGGAGGATAACTCTATATCAGTGGCTACTAGCCATGGCGACTAAGGGGAACCTCCACTTTCAGAGGCAGTAAGCCCCTAAATCCCAGAGCCAGGAGGCAACCTCAGGGGGAGGCCTCGGCGTCTGTGTCCTGCTGTCGGTCCTCCAGAGGAACTGGTTGGCCACTGTGTGAGACAGGATGCTGGACTAGATGGACCCTCTCACTGGTCTGATCCAGCAGGGCTCTTCTGATGTTCTTCTCAGGGGAAGGCTTCGGCCTCTCTGCCCTGTTTGTTGTTGACCCCCCAGAGGAACTGCTTGGCCACTGTGTGAGACAGGATGCTGGACTAAATGGACCATAAAAAGGTAATAAACATTAAGAAACTAAAGTTCTGAGGTAAAATGTGGGGTAATTTTAATCTCATGGGACCAGGTCTGTGGCTATGGGGGACACATTGGAGCACCCCCCATACACAAATGCTAGATGTTTGCAGGACAGAATATGAACTCCCATCTGCGGAACTGCCAGGAGCTCTCCTTACAGGAAATGTACTATGTTTCCTTTGGTCTTTCTTGTGAGTTGGAGCAAGGTGATATTGGAGGGGAGGTATGCTGGCATTGCTTGGTTTCCAGGAGTGGCTGACATGAGGGCATGCTGCTTTATGACTGGTGGCTGTTGGCAGTGTTCCCACGGGCTCCAGTGCATTTGCTATAGTCTCAGCTTCTGGGAGGGGGGTTCTGGGTAGGGTTGCCATCCCCCCCCCGATGAGAATGGGAGTTCCCCCACTTTTGGGGCCCCCACCCACTGCTGCCCAGCTGGTTGGTGGGGAAGCCCCACCCCTGAGCAGCCCTGTCCATGCCTGACATGCCCAGCGCAATGACATCACTCGGAGGCAACATCATCGTGCAGGGCACATCGTGTGGGGGATGCTCTAGCATTTTGGGGGAAACTCTATGGTAACCATAGACTTTCCCCCAAATGCTAGAGCATCCCCTGTGCAATATGCCCTGCACAATGACACCACTTCCGGGTGACATCATCATGCAGGGCCCTTCGCGTGCCAGCCAGAAGAGTCTAGGAAGAAGACTGGAGCCCCCCACCAGAACACGGTAAGGACATAGGAACCCTAGTTCTGGGAGCTGGGTTCTGTCCTAGGAGAGCATAAGATACTGGCTAGTGACACAAGGACCATCAATGTGCTGGAGTCCAAGCCTTAAGATGGTGCGACCCATTAATTAAACTGAGCAGTACTTTTCTATATGCATATTCTGTTAAATGAAGCAGCACAAAACCAGGAATAAGGCTCTTTTGCACAGATTTTTTGTTCTTTGTATTTCATTTGATATTTTTTATACTTGGGTATTCATGTAAAGACTGCATTCTGTAATACATGATCTCCAAGATGATAGTGAAAAGTGCAAATGCGTTTTTTTTAGTAATAATTGTTTTCTTTTTAAGAGCCCAGAAACCTAAAGTGATCTGAGCAATTACAACTCTTTAACTTTGCAGAGCCAAGGTATTAAAAATGCAGTTGCTACCAGATGCGTGGCACCCAAAGTCTCCAGCTGGGTCTGTTCAACAGGCAAGGCTACCGTGTGCGCTTTTGACTGCTAAACACTCCCAAGCACCCCTACTCCACACCAGTCCTCAAATGAGCACTGGGAGAAAATGGGGAGAGGACATGTTTGACATGTCATGGATACTCTAGCCCAGCGGTGGCCAAACTTGCTTGACGTAGGAGCCACATAGAATAAACGTCAGATGTTTGAAAGCCGCAAGACATGAACAAATATTACACATTTTTACTGGTAAATATGCAAATTTACTTTTTATTAACATTAAATGAGACTGCCAAAAATAACAACAAAAGCTGTAAAAGCAGATATTGATAATGATATTTATTTGTCCAGTGATATTTCTTTGCTAACGATATTTAGCTCCCCCAGCCACCCGGAGCCACACAATATGTGTGAAAGAGCCGCATGTGGCTCGCAAGCCACAGTTTGGCCACCCCTGATCTAGGTTTTTACCACAGAGATCGGTAAAATCCTAGAGGATCAGTGATATCCCTTCCGAGTTTGGGCCAGAAACATGTCAGCAATGAACTTTTCTCCACATCCTACCTAAATCTAATCCGGGCATGCACCTCAAAACCCTATCAATAGACATAGTAGCCATTTTTCATTGCATTTACTAGTTTTACGGCATTTGTTTGTTGGTGTACACTGTATTTGTAAATACCACAAAATGGTCTCTAATTGTATGTATCTGGTCATTTGCATAACAGATGTAACAAATTTGATACTGCAGAGTGTTTTGAGATTCTGAAAATCACAGTTCTTTGCAGCTGGGTTTATTTTTTGCCCTAAACATCTGTGCCTGAACAAGGTGTAAATTCAGAAGCTTCAAGTGTTTTTTGGAAACTACCTGATGAAACATTTCACACGTTTGTATGAGTCCTGTCAGAATTGCTCAGTTTGATTGAGAACATTCCCATTATATATGTTCCAGGATTTGGACAGATACAATTATAGTAAGTAATTAAACATCATGTAATACCTTTTTTCAAAAGAAAATATCAAGGTCTTTCTTCTTTTAACTAAACTAAACCTGGATGGCCCAGGCTAGCCCAACATAATCACATCTCAGTAGTTATGAAAGGTCACCCCTGGTTAGTATTTGGATGGGATCCCTATGCAGAGGCAGACAAGGGCAAACCACCTCTGAATGTCTCTTGCCTCAAACCCTATGGGGTTGCCATAAGCTGGCTGTGACTCAATGGCACTTGCCACCATCACCAAACTAAACCTCTTGGTGCAGCTATCTCTGTCCTCAAGTGCTGTTTGGAAGCTGTGGTCAAGTGGCGAAGATGGAACAAGCTGGCATTTGATCATCCAAGACTGAAGAGGTGCTGTTGGTTGAGAAGGCTGGGCAATCTACCACCCTGCATAGGGTACTGTTTTCTTTTGCAGAGTGTGGGAAGAATTTAGGGGTGTGCTTGGACCTATGTTTATTGCTGTAGAAACAGGCTGATGCTGTAGCCTTATTTCAGCGGCATCTTTTTCATGCCTGGGAAGGGGCTATGGCTCAGTGGTAGAGGATCT
>NW_015177061.1:0-18932 GCF_001447785.1 Gekko japonicus
AACAGAATCCTTACCTTGATGGAGTGACAAACATTCAGACTTATGAAATCTCTTTTACCAGGTTTGTTGGTTAATTTAAGTTTTTATGGCTATTAGGCTACTTTAAATATATAATTGGAACTATTATTATAATAATTTCACTATTTCATTTCATGGTTTTTATTTAGAATAATTGGAATGGATATGGCTATACCTAAGGCCCATCATTAATACCAGTAACACAATTACAAACATATAAGGTAATTCTAGTTTGAAAAAAATCATTTGTTGAAATTAATAAGGATTTGGTATACATTTGAAATAATAATTTGAGTTTCTTTTCCCCTTCCCCCACTCTATTTTTATAATTTCAGGATACAACATCTGGTCTTTATATAAGTGTACTAAAGATCTTGTATACATATGTTTGAATGTGTGTCTATACTATGTTGTAATAGTGACCACTGAGGAAGGCCCTGTGAGGCCGAAATGCGTTTGGTCTTCAGTTGGAAAGTGTTGACCCATCATGTGTATTAATATTTGATCTGCTTTTATTAGTCTGATACTTGAAAAAAAAAATTAACCTGAATATATTTTAATATGTGTACACCCTAATAAATTTTGTACTTTTATAATTAACCCTTCTGGTTCGCGGCGGTGGCTACAAGCATGGACGGCTTCAAGAGGGAATTAGATAAGCATATGGAGCAGAAGTCTATCAGTGGCTATTAGCCACATGGTATAGATAGGAACTCTCAGGCTGGGGCAAGTGATGCACTGTATTCTTGGTGCTTGGGGGGCAACAGTGGGAGGTTCTTTTAGTGTCCTGACCCCACTGCTGGACCTCCTGATGGCACCTGGTATTTTTGGCCACTGTGTGACAGAGTGTTGGTGATGTGTAGTTGGTTAGATGCATGTAGAAATCACAGAGATGGATGCAGTGATCATAATGGTTTACTTGTACACAACAAAGACAACAACTACGGGCCAGCTGGCCAACTATATACACACCTGGGAACACCCCCTAGGTCCCGTTGGTGGGTTCAAATCTCCTGCCATGGTCCTATTGGTTCCTAAGTGGAGAGACTAGGAACCTTGTCCCCATTTTTCATACAGAGTCAAGCTCGGGAGTATTTGCTGGCCCCTGGTGGTGGTCAGCAGACATAACATCCCTCCCCCCATAGTTCAGACCTAACGTAGGTCAAATAGTCCTTTAAGTACGACGGGGCCCGCTGTTCTCTAGTGGACCATCGGGGAGCTGGTAATGGGATCTCTGGGGCCCCATCCATTGTACTGGGATGTGATGGTGGTGCGGTCACCTCTGGCATAGAAGAGTCAGCTGTCGGGGTCTCCTCGGCAGCCGGCATGGGGACAGGTGCAAGGTTCTCACGCTTCTCAGTGGGAGGTCCTGCGCTGGGGCATTTTGGGTGCTCACCTCTGGGTTGGCTCGTTGCTCAGGAACCTGCGTGCTCGGGTGCTCTGGGAGTATGTGCCATTGGAGTTGGTCTATTTGTCTCCAAAGGACCTGCCCACATTCCGTTAACATGTCGTACGGTGCCCGTAGGACAGATGACATGGCCGGTGATCCATTCCGGGCCCTTTCCAAAATTACAGGCGAAGACAGGGTCCTCTGGGAAGAACCCACGAGGTGCTTCCTGCTTCTCGGAGGAATTCCGTTGCTCGGGAGCCTGATCTGGGTGCAGGCGGTCCAGGAGGATTGTTGGTCTCCAACCCATGAGGAGTTCCGCTGGGCAGCGACTGCTTATGGGGTTTAGCATTGTTCATTGCACGAGGAGGAAATGGGTGATGTGAAATTCCCAGTCCCCCTCCATTAAGGCCCCCCTTAACACTTCCTTTGCCATCTGGACCATGCATTCCGCTTGGCTGTTTGTAGCGGGGTGGAATGGTGCCAACCTGATGTGTCTGATCAAGTTGTTGCAGAGAAATTGTTGGAATTCCTCCGAAGTAAACACCGTCCCATTGTCTGAGACGATGGTGTCTGGCAACCCGTGGGTGGCGACGATCATTCGGAGGATGCGGATGGTGACCTTTGTGGACGTCGCAGAGACGGGGCTTATCTCCAGCCACTTCGAATAGGAATCCACAGTCACTAAGAATAACAGTCCATGAAATGGTCCAGTGAAATCTATGTGGAGCCAGGACCACGGGGTACGCTCGGTGGGCTGGGTTGGACGACTTGGCAGGTCAGGCAACGTTTCACCCACACCTCTACCTCGGCATCGATGCCAGGCCACCAAGCATAGCTCCTGGCAAGGCCTTTCATCCTGACGATACCCGGGTGCGCTTTGTGAAGGGCCTGCGTGAGACGTTGGTGGAGGGTGCTGGGGACCATGACCCTGTCACCCCACAGCAGGCAGCCTTTGTGCGCCAACAACTCCTTCTGGTGGGCCGTAAAAGCAGTGAACTCTGGGCCCTCAGTCTTCGCAGGCCACCCCCTCACCACCCAGCCCAGGACCCGGGAAATAATGGGGTCCCGAGCTGAGTGGCAGGCAATATCCGCAGCCTGCAGTGGAGCTTCTGGAAGTCCATCCAGCTGGAGGACAAGGTGCGCGGGGGCCAGATCCACAACCACGTCTGGCAGGGGCAGTCAGCTAAGAGTGTTGGCATGGCCCATAGCCTTCCCCAGGAGGTGTTGCAGCTCGTGTTTGTAGGCTGCCAGGAAAATGGACCACCACAAGAGGACTTGCGGCGTCCGGCGATCTGGCATGAAGAGGCTGAGGAGTGGATGGTGGTCAGTGGCAATGGTGAACAGCCAGCCATAGATAAAGTCATGGAACTTCTTGACCCCGGGCAGGACTGCAAGTCCCTCATGATCTATCTGGGCGTAGTTCCACTCTGCCGCAGACAGAGTGCGTGAGTAATATGTGACCGGGACCTCCCGCCCATCTGCCAGCACTGCTCTAATGCCATAAGGTGAAGTGTCGCAAGCCAAAACCACCGGCAGTGCCTCGTCAAAAATGGGCCAGGACCGAGTTGGAGATCAACAGTTCTTTTACATTCCAAAATGCAGCAGCCTGACATAAGAACATAAGAGACACCAATGTTGGATCAGGCCAAAGGCCCATCCAGTCCAACACTCTGTGTCACACAGTGGCCAGAAATACCAGTGCCATCAGGAGGTCCAGCAGTGGGGCCAGGACATTAGAAGCTCTCCCACTGTTGACCCCCCCCCAAGCACCAAGAAGACAGAGCATCACTTGCCCCAGAGCCCCTATCTATACCTTGTGGCTAATATCCACTGATGGACCTCTGCTCCATATGCTTATCTAATTCCCTTTTGAAGCCGTCCATGCTTGTAGCCGCCACCACTTCCTGTGGCAGTGAATTCCATGTGTTAATCACTCTTTGGGTGAAGAAGTACTTCCTTTTATCCGTTCTAACCCGACCGCTCTGATGGGCCCCCCACACCCAAGGGGCCTGCTTATCTAACAAGTGGTGGAGGGGCTCAGTGACTGCCGCCTTGTGGGGAAGGAAGGCATGGTAGAAATTGAGAATTCCCAGAAACTCCTGCAGTTCAGTTTTAGACATTGGTGTTGTGGCCTCCACGATCACCTTTACTTTGTCGCGGGTCGGGTGGAGGCCGTCCGCGTCCACCATGAAGCCTAGAAAGTCCACAGATGGCACCCCTAGGTGGAACTTTTCTTGTTTCACTTTACGTCCAGCGTCCTGAAAATGGCGGAGCACGGCTGGGAGGCGGTCTGTGAATTCAGCCGGTGTGGCGGTGGTGATCATCACATCATCAAAGAATGGGGTGACGCCGGGTAACCCTTTGAGAAGAGAGTCCATGAGTTGTTGGAATAACCCGGTGCCACGCTCACCCCAAATTGCAATTGGTTGCCACGGAATGCCCCCCGGTGGGTCACTATTGTTTGCGCCTTAGCAGTCACCTCATCGACCGGCAACTGCTGGTAAGCCTGGGCAAGATCAAGTTTCCCAAAAATCTTTTCCCCCCCCGAGGTGGCAGGGAAGGGGCTAACCACAGGCACTGGATAGACATGGTCCTGTAGCGCCTTATTCAGTGTGCAATTGTAGTCCACGTGCATTTGTAGACTGCCCCATTTGGCTTTTCCACCACAACTATAAGGGTCTCCCATGCCATGTGGGAGACTGGTTCCAGTCCGCCCTGAGCTACTAGGCGGTCTAGTTCCATGTCGATTTTTGGGTTGACCGACAATGGAACCGTCCTGGCATGCATTCGGATGGGGGCCACCTTGGGGTCTAGACGCAGGGACACCGGGGGTCCCCGTATAACGGCCCAGAGAGTTATCGAAAACGGTGGGGAATTCCTGGCATATTCCTTGGAAATCGTGAGCACATAGCTGTACTCCCTCGATTGAGATTCCCAGGGGCTTGAACCAGGTGCAACCCAGCAGGCTGAGCAGGTCGCCCTCTACCACAGTCAAGTCCAGACGGCCCTTGAATCCACGGTACTGCACTCAGAAACTCCCGACCCCTTTAATCGGCACCCGGTTCCGCTGAAAGTCCATGAGCGTCACCGGGGATGGGCTCAAGCGGGGTCCACCCTTAGGGCATAAATGTTTGAGCGTGGCCTTGGAAATGGTTGAGGCCATGGAGCCAGAGTCTAGCTCCATAAGGCATGGGGACCCCTCAATTTTTACGCTAACTTGTATTTTGGGGGTGGCTGATTGGCTGGGGAGTTTCAGTACCTGCTCCACTGCATGCGTGAGGTGATAGAGGTCCTCCAATGCAGCGTCGTCCTCGAAGTGAACGTCTGCTTTGTGGCGTGGTGGCTGGGCCCAGCTATTTTCCTTCGAGTGGCAGACCCAGGCAATGTGGCCCGTGCACCTGCAGTTGCGACACGTGGCGTCTCGGAAATGGCATGTTCTCCTCTCGTGCCTTTCGCCGCAACTGGCACACTCCTGGGCTGATGAGCTGGGTTGCTTCTGTGCAGAGCTTGCATGCGGTGCTAGCGTGCGGTGCGGAGCTTGCGTGCGGTGGACCTCCGCTCCTTCGGGGTCATCAGGCAGGTTGAAGGCAGCTTTGTGCGTGGTGGTGTTGGTCGGGTGGGACCTCTCCCATGCAGTAGCTGTGACGATGGATGATGTTACTGTGACTGTCTTACTTTCCATGAGCAAACTTCTCTTCCCAGAGGCCAGTGACGAAATTGTCCTGGAGGGCCGTGTCCAAGTGCATTCCAAATTTGCACTCAGATGTCTGGCGGCGGAGCTCCACGAGGAACTCTGCTGCGGTTTCACGGCCTAGCTGATTTCGCTGGTGGAACACATCTCCAATGGCTTGGGTGTGTAGTGGTTCTGGACTGCCGTGATGATCTCGTCAAAGGTGCAGTCATCTAATTTCTTGGGGGAGAGGAGGTACTGGGCCAGTTCTACGATGGTGGGGCTGCAGGACCCGAGTAGGAGGCCCTTCTTCCTGGCCTCATCCGTCACCTGGTAAAATATCAGGACTGACTTCAAGCCGGTGACCCGGGCTCCCCATTGCTGTGGACGGGCTGTATCGAATGGCAGTACCAGCCCTGTTCCCGGAGCAACACCCATTGTGCTGATCGGTAGCGGCTGCAGCTGGGAAGTGGCTTGCTCACCCTCGTTGCTCATCAATCAGAAGAGTGTAGGTAGCGGTGTGTTGTTTTCCGTAGCGGAGCCCCATCAGCCCGGCTAGAATGCTCACCGGGACCCCACCTTCATCGCCATTGAAGTGTGGTGGGTTAGACGCATGTAAAAACCACTGAGATGGATGCAGTGATCATCATGGTTTAGTAGTACATAACAAAGACCACAACTACTGGCCGGCTGGCCAACTATATACACACCTGGGAACACCCCCCTAGGTCCCATTGGTGAGTTCAAATCTCCTGCCACGGTCCTATTGGTTCCCAAGTGGAGAGACTAGGAGCCTAGTCCCCATTGTTCCTACAGAGTCAAGCTCGGGAGTATTCGCTGGCCCCTGGTGGCGGTCAGTGGACATAACAGTTGGACTAGATGGGCCATTGGCCTGATCCAACATTGGCTTCTCTTATGTTCTTATGAGTTTGAAACAGAAGATTTTAGAGGCACTGAATTTCGGGACCTTATTATAGATGCCCCACTTTAGCTGCAGCTGGCACAGAAGACACCAGCAGACATCAATAAATGCTGTGTTGAACAGCAGCCCAATTGCATTAAGTTCCATAACTTTGCCCAGTCAAACAATGTCTTCTTCCTGCTTGCTTGGATCAGGCTGCATTCCATTTCAATATGTTGATTGAACATAAAAAGTCCATCTTGTTATTACAAAAGGAGCAAACTATCATTGTGAATATGTGCACCAACTTCCTCCAAGTCTTTACTGGAGGAAATTGTTTTAGCAGGAAGGATGCTAAAGGTGCACATTCTTTCTCCTCTGCACTTTGGGCAGTTCTGAAAAACACCTTCTTATTTTGACAATTTTACAATACTCCTGAAAAAATGTTACTTGTTCCTTTAAATGGTCTTCAACTTGCTGTCAGTGCCAATTTGCCCTCATGGACCATAAAACTCATCTGCTTTGTAGCAGATGGACAACATACCATTTGTGACATAATTTCTGACTGGGTGGAGTCTCCCATGTGACAGATTCAGGACGAATAAGCAGACAGGGAAGTAATGACTGGAATGGGACCCCCCCCCAAAAAAAGGAGTAACAAGAACAAGAATACGTAGGTCATAGAATCATAGTGTTGGAAGGGACCTCCAAGGTCATCTATTCCAACCCCCTGCACAATGCAGAAAATTCACAAATACCCCCCCAGTGACTGCTTTTCCACTTGCAGAAGATGACAAAAACATCCAGGATCTCCAGCCAAATTGAACTGCTTCCTGTCCCCAAGTCAGATATTGCACTCCCATTTCCTTGGGGTTGTGTGTGGGGGGTTAATTTCCACCAAAATTACTGCTTTTGAACAGCTAGATTCAAGGCCAGTAGCACCTTAGATACTGAGAAGATTTTCAGGGCAGAGGTTTTCAAAAGTCAAAGCTCCCTTTGTCAAATATGAGTACCAGAAACAAGTCTCTAAGTCAAGTCAAGTCAAGTCAAGCCAGCTTTTATTGGCATATTCCCCACTCCTCCATTTGCACCTGGCTGGATAACACTGGGCAAGCTGTAGTTCTGATAAGAGCTATCCTTGAAAAAGAGCAGTTTCTGTCAAGAGCTCTCAGCCCCACCTTCCTCACAGGGTGTCTGTTGTGGGGAGGGGAAGGGAAAGGAGTTTGTCAGCCGCTCTGAGACACTTTTGGGTAGTGAAGGGTAGGGTATAAATCCAATCTCTTCTTCTTCTTACTGTGTGTTTCTTCGATACCTGTGAAAGTACAGTCCAGTTGGTCTGAGCTGGTTCTAAAATGGATTTCCTGTTGTCTGATCACTCTGTTGTGCACCCAAACTGTCAGGCAGGTCTGACTGGTCTCTTGTTTTCTGGCTGCCATTTTTTAACTAGTTAGCAATCTGCACATAACTGCATATTTGCACCTCTCTCTCTCTCCCTCTCCCACAGGGACACCTTGAAACTTTGTTTTCTTTATAAAAACTTTCAAAGGAAGATGCCTCTGTACTGCAGCTTTTTTCTGAGCTTTGGGGAAGGGGTTAATTGAAAAGTTTAGAGATGGAGGATGGCAGTGAACTACAGATCCCAGCAGGTTCATCAGCACTTGTGTGCATGATCAAAGGACAAAACAAAATGGCCAACAGCCTCACTCCCTGGCTGCTGGTCTGATCAATAAAGGATGGGGGTAAAAGCACTTTGAAGAGTGCTAAAAAGGGTGAGTGTGATCAGTATTCTCTGTTACAAAATAACCTGGATCAATTAGAGGTGGGGCAATAGCGGATCGAACTGCACATCTGACCACAGCCTATGTTTCAGGAAACCAACCCTCTTAGATACATTTCACAAACTGATACAGCTTAAATGCTTTCAGCTGTTGTAATTTCAAGCTGTTCTTCAAGTACACACAAGGGGGGGGGTGCAGGAGGAGAAACCTCTACATTACAAAGCTTCAGCCTATAATTACTAAAGTAAGAGAAGGCTCCCCATCCTCAAACATTAAATGACAGCAGGCCTTTTTTTCTGGGGGAATGCGCCGGAACGGAGTTTAAAAACCTCTTTGACAAAATTCTTTCAAAAATGTTTATAAGTTCATGAGTTTTCAGTATACAGACTGAAAACTTCATTTTCCTCTTGAGAGTTCTGGCACCTCTTTTTCAAAAAGAAAAAGGAAAGAGAAAAAAAAGCACCCTGTATGGTAGGAAGGACTTTCTATAATAGAGGTTCCCAGCATGATAACTGTGGGTGCCGTGGTGCTCCCAGACACCTTTCCTGACTCCCACCAAGTGTTTTAAGGAAGTGGGTGGGGCCAGGTGGGACTTTTGCCCAGCAAGGCTTCTGAATGGCTCTTGGAGATGTGATTGGCTAAGCAGATTTTAAAATTGTTTGCTTTGGCTGAGCTATTCAAAGTGTTAAAAGATGATGCTGTTAAAGTGCTACACTCAATATGCCAGCAAATTTGAAAAATGCACAGTGGCCACAGGATTGGAAAAGGTCAGTTTACATTCCAATCCCCAAAAAGGACAATGCCAAGGAATGTTTAAACTATCGCACAATTGCACTCATTTCACACGCTAGCAAGGTCATGCTAAAGATCCTACAAGCTAGGCTTCAGCAGTACATGGATAGAGAACTGCCAGAAGTACAAGCTGGGTTTTGAAGAGGTAGAGGAATGAGAGATCAAATTGCCAACATTCGCTGGATTACGGAGAAAGCAAGAGAGTACCAGAAAAGCATATATTTCTGCTTCATTAACTATGCTAAAGCCTTTGATTGTGTGGATCACAACAAACTGTGGCAAGTCCTTAAAGAGATGGGAGTACCAGACCACCTCACATGTCTCCTGAGAAACCTGTATAAGGGTCAAGAAGTGATGAGCTTCCAGTTTATGGCAACACGCTGGCGGACGCATCTCCCGGACCTCCCGGGGATGTGATCTGTGCACCAGCGGATAGGAGGGGGTGCGACGGGTCACCCTCCAGAGGCTTGGCAAAAGGCTCTTAGCTATGGGGCTTTTGAGGGGTGACCTCTTCACCAGCGTGATGCTGGGGGATTGAGGCGCTCCTCCGCTCCGACGATCCTGCCGCTGAGTGTCTGTATGAATCCAGAGCTGCTGACCAGGACAAGCATCGGAGAGCGAGCGTTTTAAATTTGTTCTGAGTGAGGTCGTATGACCAACAATGAACAGTGAGTCGGGTTACAGTGAAGACGGGGATATAAAAAGAAAGCTCCCCCCAGGAACAGTGAGAGAAGCAAGTGGGGGAGGGGCCCCTCCCATACACAGGAAATAAAAAATGATCTATAAGGGGGGGGGGAGCAGAAGAAAAAGTATTGAAATCTGTTTTGAGAGACATACCAGAGCGTTAATAGGCCCATAGGCGAAATTCAGAGACTTTAGCAAGTTTTTATAAAAGTAAACAATCCACAAAGATGGCGGGGAAGAAGACGGAGAAAGACAAACTAGCAAAAGTGAAAGCAGCGGGGAACATGAGCCCTCAACTGGAAGAGGGCACTGAGTTCTCCAAAATGTTGGCAGATTCCTTGCGCCCTCTCTGCTGGACCAGATGACTAACATTAAACAGCAGCTGACAACTCTAAATCAGAATCTGACAACTCAGCTGCTCCAACTGACTGAAACTTAAAAAATGACAGAGCAAACTGCTGAGAAGGTGAAGGAAATAGACGCCAACACTAAAAAAGTTAGGAAAAAGGTGCAAAAGTTGGGAAAGAAGCAAGCTCTGGAAGAATCCCAGCTTTTACAGCTGCAAATGGAGAAAGCACATTTGGTCCTCCGGTTCCAAGGGGTCCCAGAATTAAAAGACGAGAATCTAAAGCAACTCTTGAGTGAAGCATTAGCCCCAGTTACAGATTTGAAAGCAGAATATCTTATAAACGAAATGGATGTGGTCTGCAGAGCCTATTCCGTGTACATCAAGAAGAATAATCTGCCTGGGGAGATAGTGGTCAGATTCTCGAAGAGGCACGTGAGGGATTTAATCCTGAAAGCAACTAAAGGAACACCCTTGAAAATCAGGGACAACATTATCAGGATTTTAAAAGACATCCCATTTGAAATAACGCAAAAGAGGAAGAAATACAAAGACTTAATCCTTTTTCTACAAACAAATAGCATTGCCTACAGATGGCAAATTCCAGAAGGCATCAGTTTTAAACTACATGATAAAAAAGAAAAGATTGACTCTGTCTCTTAAGCATGTGAGTTCCTGAGAGTGCAGCTGGGAGAGAAAGCCGAGGACGCCAAGGAAGAAGATGACAGCAAATCCAGTGGTGAATTGGACTCGGGGTCTTCCGATGAGGACTCTATTTCCGATAAGGGAGCGGTTGCACCCAAACGTGCATATCAATTGAGGATTAGAAAAGATAAAACAAAGTGAAGGCTGAAGGACTCTGAATTGTGCCTTAAAATTCTGTTTTTATTATGGATGATGCTCTTGGGTTTCTCTTTAAACAGTTAAATTAATGGATAAAAAAAGAAGTGACAGTTAGAACTGGATATGGAACAACTGATTGGTTTAGCATAGGAAAGGAGTACGACAAGGTTGTATATTTCAATTTCAATTTATTATGGGTCTATATGACCGAAGTCACCTTGCTTATTTAATTTATATGCAGAGTACATCATGCAAAATGCCGGCCTGGATGAATCACAAGCCGGAATTAAGATTACTGGGGAAAAGATCAACAACCTCAGATATGCAGATGATACCACTCTAATGGCAGAAAGTGAAGAGGACCTAAAGAGCTTCTTCCTGAGGGTGAAAGAGGAGAGTGCAAAAGTTGGCTTGAAACTCAACATAAAAAACCCCCTAAGATGATGACATCTGGCCCCATCACTCCTTGGCAAACAGAAGGGGAAGTCATGGAAGCAGTGGCAGACTTCACGTTCCTGGGATCCAAGATCACTGCAGACGGTTACTGCAGCCATGAAATTAAAAGATGCCTGCCCCTTGGGAGGAAAGTGATGGCAAACCTAAACAGCATGATAAAAAGCAGAGACATCACCCTGCCAACAAAAGTCCGCATGGTCAAAGCAATGGTATTCCCAGTAGTCATGTATGGCTGCAAGAGTTGGACTATAAGGAGCGTCGAAGAATAGATGCTTTCGAATTATGGTACTGGAGAAGACTCTTGAGAGTCCCTTGGACTGCAAGAAGATCAAATCAGTCAATCCTAAAAGAAATCAAATCCCGAATTCTGAGAAAACATTGATTTTTTAAAAAAGGAAGTATTGCTTTATTGGTGGCGGTGGCAGGGTGTGTGCATGTATCTCCAGGGCTCCTCTTGTGCTCCATTCCCTTCCAACATTCTGTTCTTGCAATACAAGTCCAAAAAAGTAGCAAAAACATATGACAATAAACATAGAAAATAGTATCGACAAGGCAATTCTTCCCAGAGCTTTTGCACTCCTCTATAACAATGCCCAAAGAATGATGGACCATATGAGGAGAGAAATGTCATGATACTATGAAAACATTAAAAAAAAAAACCCACTTCCTTGAAGCTTCTCAGGTGTTTTGCTCTAGGAAGAACGTCCAGATTCAGCCTGGATTACCTAGGCCAGGGATTCTCAGCCTTTTTGAGCCTGCAGGCATCTTTGGAATTCTGACACAGGGTGGCAGGTGTAGCCACAAAATGGCTGTCATAGAATGGATGCTGCAGGAAGTGGAGCTAGCCATGTAATGGGTGCCGCAACTTCCCTTCAGTCACACAGTGAAGATCCTTATGCCATGGAGGCAGCTACTGCCAAAGCAATGTTTTTAAAAATCTCCAGTGGCCAATCAAAAGCTTTGCTGGGCAAAAGACCTACCTGGTCCCACTCACTATCCAAAAACACTTGTGGGTACCAGAAAAGGTGCCGGTAGGTGCCATGTCGCCAACAGGCACCATGCTGGGACCCCTGACGTAGAAAAAATCCAGCGAGAACCTGAAGATGTACAAAACTCTTAAGTCACTGTACTGTTTTTACTTGCTCCAAATTTTTCAGGTCCAACACAAATGGTACCCCAATGCTGTGGGCACCACTGCCTTGTGATTGGCCTGGAACTGTTGCTGCTGCTGGCTTGTTCTAGCAAATACCAGAAACCAGTTCCAGAGATGGCTGCATGCAGGGCTGAATCCAGGCGGCTGGAAGCATCTCGGGAACAGCAGGGAGTAGGCCAGCCGCAGGACAGCTTGCAGACAGGAGAGCTCCTCCCATTTGCTCGGTGGCCCATCAATCAGCAACGTGGCAGCCCGGCCAAAGAGGGGTGCGCCAAAGGGCCATTTTATAGCTGTGGGCAGGAAATACCAGCCAAGATGGGTGGGAAGGGACATTTATCCTGCAAATTTTTGGAACCATTTCAACAGTTGAGGCACACCTGATGGACATTTTGTCATGCTCTCCTTCTCAGCGACTTTTGATTTTGCAAATGCCTGTAAAGAACTGCCTTCATTTGGGGCTGTTTCCACCATGATTATGAAACATTACACAATGAGTGGAGACCAGCTGTGATGTGCAGGTCTACTGATTTGCTACTGCCCTTTGCATATGCACAAATGAACTTTCCTGGTTTCAAGAGTAGCCGTGTTTTAATTCTCTATTTTTTTAAAGAATCTACCTGCCTTCCTACCAACTCAGGGTCTTGAGGTGGCTTATACCTTCCACTCCCGACACTCAATTTTTTTGGCTGTCAAATCATAGTCAACTTGAGCGCCGAAGAATGGATGGTTTCGAATTATGGTGCTGGAGAAGACTCTTGAGAGTCCCTCCTTGGACTGCAGGGAGAGCAGATCGGTCCATCCTAAAAGAAATCAACCCTGACTGTTCCCTGGAAGGCCAGATAATGAAACTGAAGCTCAAATACTTTGGCCACCCAATGAGAAGGGAGCACTCACTGGAGAAGACCCTGATGCTGGGAAAGACTGAAGGTCAAAGAAGACGGGGATGGCAAAGGATGAGATGGTTAGACAGTGTCATCGATGCAACGAACATGAAATTGAGCAAACTTCAGAGGACGGCGGAAGACAGGAGGGCCTGGCGGGAGATGGTCCATGGGGTCGCGAAGAGTCGGACTCGACTGTGCGACTGAACAACAAACAAGGGTTTTCATGACAAGAGACATTCAGCCATGGTTTGCTATTGCCTGCCTGTGCATGGTGACCCTGGACTTCCTTGGTGGTCTCCCATCCAAATACTGACCAGGGCTGACCCTACTTTGCTTCCAAGATCTGCTGAGATCAGACTAGACTGAGCTTTCCGGGTCAGAGTCAACCCACAATTCAAAACAGTATAAAATGTTATACAACCACAACATTTCTTTAAAAGGAAAACAGCAAATGAGCCACAAAATTTCCTTCCACGTGCCTCTTTCTTTGCCTCTTCCCACACATATCCTTCAGAAACCACCGTCCCCCACTCAAGGTTTCCCCTTAGAACTGATAGAACACTCTTGGCTGTGGCTCAGTGGCAGAGCATCTGCTTGGCATGCAGAAGGTCCCAGGTTCAATCCCAGGCAGCAACTCCAGTTGGAAGGATTGACTAGCAGATGATGTGAAAAACCTCTGCCTGAGAACCTGGAGAGCTGTTCCCAGTCCAAGTAGCCAATATTGACTACGATGGACCGGAGAGCCAGTTCCGTTTTTGCCAAGAGTGGACGTTAGCTTTTAGCTTTTTAGGGGCTTTTTCACCTACTCCTTTCTGGTATTCCCTTGGAGGGGGAAACCGAAAGCAAGAGGCTTCTTCCCATACCCAAGACAGACTGGCAACCGTCTTGGGGAGCTATGGGTTGCCTCGAAGCGGAAGGCTAATAAGAACGCTCAGAAGACGCCGAGCTCAAGACGCAACCTACGGGACCGATTGGAGTCTTCAAAGACATCTTACCACAGCAAAAACCGAAGCTAAGTAATTTTGATGTTTATATCTAAAGGGCGTAATAGTATTAGGACCTCTAAGAAATGAAATTAAAACCCAAATAAAATAAAACAAAAGGGAAAAATGGGAACAAGTTCCCATTAGCGAGAGATTAAGAGAGAGACAACTGACGAGGCGGGTATAAGAAGTAGTGCCGAATATTAAGTATATCTTTATCTTACTGTTGTGCTTGTTGTCTTTTCTCTTTCACCTCCCCCCCTCGTTTGGAGCAGTGATTGTGGAAGTCACCTCCGATGGACCAAGAGTCTGATTCAGTAGTAGAAGGCAACTTCATGGGTTCAACCAAAATTTGACTGAAGTGCCACATGGAGTGGAATTTTGAGCTTCCTGTTTGTGCAAAATATCCAGGAATTTCAAAGCTACAAAAAAACAGACCAGAGTAATTTCGACAGGATCCATCCAGTCCTACACATTAGCAGCCTCCAAGCAGAGTCCAAAGTGACATTTTGAGATGCCTGCTCAGGAGAAACATCTAAAGCATCTGAAGGAAACCAGAAAGGAGTTTTGATGACTGGTGAAGCTGCCCTGCTGGGAGGCCTGGTGAGTGGGGGGTGGGGGTGGCAAACAGCTCCAGCTGCTCTATGGAGGAGACTGCTTATCCCTTGTTGAAGGGCAGGAGGCTCCCTCATTTTCAGAATTGCACAGCAGCAAGCAAATATCAAATGAGAAGGGAGCATTCACTGGAGAAGACCCTGATGCTGAGAAAGATTGAAGGTCAAAGAAGACGGGGATGGCAAAGGATGAGATGGTTAGACAGTGTCATAGATGCAACGAACATGAAATTGAGCAAACTTCAGAGGACGGCGGAAGACAGGAGGGCCTGGTGGGATCTGGTCCATGGGGTTCCGAAGAGTCGGACTCGACTGTGCGACTGAACAACAACAAGCAAATATCAACAACTGAACTTTTCTCCATCCTCCTTGCACCACTGGGGCCCTCAAAATGTGACTGGCTTGGTTTAGGTTTTTTTATTTTTCATGGGCAGCCCCACAGCCTCACAACAGCCTGGCGTGGGGCAAGGCATGGCAAAGGCGGGCCATGGCAATGCAGCAAGGCTGTTTCCCTCAGTGTCAGAGACTGGCAAGGATGAAAGGTCCTTGTTTATTCTGTCTGCTGTGGAGACAGCGGTGGGCATTTCTATTTGAACTAAAGAATCGTTGTAATTTAATTACCCTCCCTGTAAACAAAGGCTTTTAATACACTGGAGGGAATTTACTTAGCCTGGGCCATTGACAGATTTATGGGTTCTAATGGAATGCTAGGAGGTTGTTGGCGCTCAGGGGATCCTGGTTTGTTATTTCATAATCTCTTATTTATGGTTCCCACAGTGGATTGTTCTCCTCCTGTAGCTCATTCTTTTAGGTCTATTAAGCTGCCAGGGCTTTCCTTCAAGGCCTTGTGAGCCGGAGTTCACCGATACCAGCACTGCTACCTGTGGGGGGAGGGGGTGAGAGAGCAGCTAATCAGTACTTTGAGCAGTGCAGAACTCCTAGCTGGTTCTGGGCAACACCCCAAACACCTCTCTGGGTGGGGTGGGGTGGGGGGGCACTCCTTATGAAAAGTGTTCTCTCCTTCCTGGCTTGTTTTGGCTCTTGGGAGGGGTGAGTCATGACTGACCCTGCTGAGGAGGGACAGAAATTGCAGAAGACAGTTGGCCAAATCTGCAAGGGGAACTGCTGAAGGGCAATGATCAGCCACGGCTGATGGACAGAGAAATGCAGAGCTGAATTTATATCGTTTTCATGAATGGCCATGGGGTGGGGGGTGGGGCGGAGGGTCCAGCTCAGCCAGAGTGAAGATCTTTGAGGGGAATCTCCTCTTCTCAAGACCTCAATCCAGCAGAATCTCTGCAACTGGCATTTTGTAATACTGTCGGAATGGTATCTACTTTTCACATGAGATTTATTGTTGGTAAACATACCAAGATTTACCTGATACATCTTTCTTTCTCTCTTGGCTGTTTCCTTTTGCAAAATCTACTTTAATTAGACAATGTGGTTTGACTGGGTTGTCCTCCATTATGAATATGCCTTGAGCTTGGTGTAGTGGTTAAGAGTGGTGGACTCTAATCTGGGGAACTGGGTTTGATTCCCCACTTCTCCTCCACATGAAGCCTGCTGGGTGACTCTCTGCCAGTCACAGTTACCTCTCCCAGAACTCTCTCGGCTCCACCTACCTCACAAGGTGCCTGTTGTGGGAAGGGAAGGTGATATTAAGTGTCAGCTATGCTGCCATGGGGGTTGGGGAGTTCATCCTGTGTCTTGGTAATTGCTATTGTATTCCTGTCTCTACTGTTTTCCCTGTGCCACAATGCTTATCTCTACAAATGTGCAGGAGGAAGGTCTTGTCCACCTTGCACAAGCACAAACTGTTTGCCAAACTGTCCAAATGTGAATTTCACAAAACGCAAATTGATTTATTGGGCTATCGGATCTCAGACCGGGGCCTGGGCATGGACCCAGGGAAGGTGAAGGATGTGGTGGGTTGGGAGGTACCCCGCACCCGACGACAACTCCAATCCTTCCTCAGTTTTGCAAACTTTTACAGAACCTTTTTACCCAACTTTGCCCAGGTCAGCTTACCCCTCACAGACCTCCTAAAAACTAAGGGGAAGGGCCCGGAGGCTACAAAACCGAGTGCCATGCTCCCGTGGAGCAATGAGTGCCAGGAAGCGTTCGACCGCCTAAAGGCCTTATTCACTTCTGAACCGGTGCTCGCCCACCCCGATGAAATGAAAAAGTTTATTGTGCAAACTGATGTGTCTGATGTTGCTATGGGAGGGGCAATCCTACAGGAGGGGGAGGATCGTGTGTTGCACCCCTTAGCTTACGTCTCAAAAAAATTCAATGACACCGAACGTAACTGGTCAGTTTGGGAAAAGGAGGCGAGGGCGATTAAGCTTGCCCTATCCACCTGGAGGCATTGGTTGGAGGGGGCAAGGGTCCCGTTCGAGGTATGGACGGACCACAAGAACCTTGAGACTCTCAAAACGCCCCGGTGCCTCAACGCCAAACAGCTCCGATGGGCTGATTTCTTTTCCAAGTTTCAATTCACTTTGCACCATTTTCCAGGGTTGGCTAACTCATTGGCCGACACCCTGTCCCGCCTACCCCAACACAAGAGCCAACGGGAGGTGGTCCTGGATTCGTTCATGCCTTCACAGTTGGGCAGAGCAGTGATGATGTGCAAGCAAGCTCGCTTGGCTGCTCCACCCCCTGCGCCACCTCCAAAGGAACCTACGGGGGCGGGCGAGGGGGAAAAGACTCTTGGCACAGTAAATTTGCCTCCACTTTTTCAGAGGAGGATAAAGCCGTTATGGAAGCGGAGGGGGACTTTGAACTATGGGAAAATGGCTGTTGGTACTGGGGCCATAAGATGTTCGTTCCCCTCTCCCTCAGGGGGGAGGTGTTGCAGGCAGTGCATGGCTCCAAACTATCAGGACATTCGGGGTTTGTTAAATCTCTGCAACTGCTTCAAAGGCAGTTTTGGTGGCCTCATATGCGCAAGGACCTATCTTCATTTGTTCAATCATGCCAAGTTTGTGCCATGAGTAAACCCCGACCAGGGAAGCCCCCGGGCCTATTGCAACCCCTTCCGACCCCGAATCGACCCTGGGAAGTCATTTCGATGGATTTTATAAGTGACTTACCACCCAGCAAATCTATGACTGTAATTTGGGTGGTTGTAGATCTCTTTTCCAAACAAGCACACTACGTCCCGTTCACTTCCTTACCTACGGCCAAAGCACTTGCTAAAGCGTTCCTCCTGCACGTGGTGAGACTACATATGTTACCCACTAAGGTGGTATCCGACAGGGGAACCCAATTCGTTTCCCAGTTTTGGGGTGAACTGATGAAACTAATGGGTGTTGAACGTGGACTCAGTAGCGCTTACCATCCAGAGACTGACGGTCAAACAGAACGAGTAAATCAAACCTTGGAACAATCTTTGCATTGTTTTGCCAACTACCAACAAGACAATTGGCATGACTTGTTGCCCCTGGCTGAATTCTGCTATAATAATACTTGCCATTCTTCAATGGGGATGTCCCCGTTCAAGGTGCTGTATGGTTATGACAGCCCTCCTGTCCCATTCCTGGAAGGTGACACGGACAATTGTTTTGCCAACTACCAACAAGACAATTGGCATGACTTGTTGCCCCTGGCTGAATTCTGCTATAATAATACTTGCCATTCTTCAATGGGGATGTCCCCGTTCAAGGTGCTGTATGGTTATGACAGCCCTCCTGTCCCATTCCTGGAAGGTGACACGGACATGGGGGCGGGGGACGCTGCTCAATGGTGTAAACAATTGCGGGACTCTTGGCTTCCAGTCTGGTCTCTGTGAATGGCGGTCACAACTCTGGGAAGCTCCCGGAGGTGATTCGCACAAGCGGAGACCCTAAGGAGCCTCAGGAAGGGGTTCTGATCTGGGGCGCTCAGGGCATGTGCCTCTTTCCCGGCCCGAAGGTTGGAAATTGAGGCTCGCCCCATGCCCCAATGGCCCTTGCCGCGGCAGTGCCTCGCACGGGGACTAGCGGAGCCGCCAGATGTCACGGAGTGATGAAGCAAGGAAGTGAAAGCACAAAGAAAGAGACAAGCGGCTAACTGTGAGTTGGAGATCGTATTACAAAAAAGTAAATTACCTTTTGGGAGAGGGCTGAAAACGGAGTAGGGAGTGATCCCTCTGCTGCGCAGCACGAACTTTTAAAAAGTGAACAAAAACTGAAAATGGCGGGGCCGAAAAAGTTTTTGGAGAGGCAAACAAAGAAGATGGGAGGAACTTCCGGTCTTAGCCCCCTGCAGGGGCTGCTGTCAATCAGCAAGAAGGTGAGATGCTCTGCCCTCTGCTAGATGAACTGCAGAAAATTAACCAAAAACTGGATAGCATGGAAAGTGCCTATAGTATTCAACAGAAGCAATTGACAGAGACAGCCAAGAAGGTGGATGAGATTGCAAAGAAATGCCTGGT
>NW_015177061.1:19642-28647 GCF_001447785.1 Gekko japonicus
TGCAGAAGAAGATTTTGACTTTGACTTTACTAATAAAAGATTAAAATACTAATTTTTAACATCACTCAACACTTTTCTTTACCCCTCTATATACCCTTCCTAACTTTCTGAAATGTAAAAGCAATAAAATTCTCTCCTTTTTAGGAGAGGGAAATAAAAAAACAAAAATTATTTAAAAAAATTGCGGGACACTACTGTGTAAAAGATTTTCAAGAGGGCAGTATGTCAGCTATACTCTTGTGTATTGGTAACTGGTTAAACAACATGTAGGAAGGGTAATATTAAACTGGTAATTCTTACAGCATAGAAGAGTAAGTGAGGGGAGCATCTATGATTCATTTATTCATAAATTATCTGGATGGAGTGATGGGACCATGTTTGCAGACAATGTCATCTTATTTTCAAGGATGATAATCAAAGCAGATTGTGAAGGTCTTTCCAAACCAGCAATAAATAGGCGGCGGAGCCCAGACGGTGTGGCATGGAAAGATCGGGCAGAGCGATCCCTGGCGGCAGATGTCGGCGGTGGAGACCAGTGACCCACACGATGACGTGCATTGTGAGCGCGGCGGAACCGACCAGGACAGAGCCGAGGCTGAAGCAAGCACGAAGGTGTGCGCTGAGGAACAGTCCCACCAATGAAGCAGCTGGCCCACTGGAAAAAGTTGCCAGAAACCGTCAAGAAAGAAAGCTGAGTCAGAAATAGACGCAGCAGGCCCACCACAAGGGTCCTGGTAGGAAATCCCCACCCCTATAGTATGTGCCCTTAGTTAGGGTAAAACAGTTCTTAGAACACCCCTGTAAACCACCCAGAGAACCCTAGGGGTTAGGGCGGTATAATAAGTCGAATAAATAAATAAATAAATAAAATATGCTACCATGGGGGTTGGGGAGTTCATTCTGTGTCTTGGTAATTGCTATTGTATTCCTGTCTCTGCTGTTTTCCCTGTGCCACAATGCTTATCTCTACAAATGTGCAGGAGGAGCTGACGTTGGAAGTTGTGTTGTCTGCAAGTCTCCTATGTACCGTGAGAGGCTACAGTTTCCCAGCTTTCACCACCTAACGGATTTCTAGCTGGTCCCACGCGAGGGAGAGTAGCTAATTGGCCCATGCCGGGGGTGTGTGCATATGAATGCCCTATATCCTATTATGCTCAATGGGGTGCCGCCATTCTTAACAGTGCCTGTGTTACTGCATCTATAGCTTTGCAATAAACGTATAACCATTCCTGAATGTGTGTACTTCGCTGTAAGCTGTGGGTTCTGACAGTAAGCCACTTTGAGAGTCCTTAGGGTAGAGAAAAGCAGGGTATTAAAACCAACTCTTCTTCTTCCAAATCATGGAAGACATTGCACCTAAGGCTAACTCTATACCTCACACGGGATTAGTTTGTGGATAAAATAGGATGACCCTAGAATCACAGAGTGGGAAGGGGCCAGACAGGCCATCTGGTCCAACCCCATGCTCAATGCAGGACTAGCCTAGCACAGGGGTGGCCAAACCTGCTTAATGTAAGAGCCGCACAGAATAAACGTAAGATGTTTGAGAGCCACAAGACATGAACAAATATCACACACACGTTTTTATTGGGAAAGATGCAAATTGTCTTTTTATTAACATTAAATTAGACTGTGTGAAAGAGCTGCATGTGGCTCCCGAGCTGCAGTTTGGCCACCCCTGGCCTAGAGCATCCCTGACAATTGTTTGTCCAGCCACTGCTTAAAGACTGCCAGTGAGGGGGAGCTCACCACCTCCCTAGGCAGCTGATCCCACTGTTGCACAACTCTTACTGGTACCTTCTCGTCCTTAATTTCAACCCATTATTGCAAGTCCTATCCTCTGCTGCCAAGAGGAACAGCTCCTTGCCCTCCTTTAAGTGACAGCCCTTCAGATACGTAAAGTGAGTAATCATGTCTCCCTCAGCCTCCTCTTCTCCAGACTGAACATTCCCAAGTCCCTCAGCTTCTCCTCGTAGGGCTTGGTCTCCAGGCCCCCAATCATCCTCATCACTCTCCTCTGCACACACTCCATTCTGTCCACATCCTTTTCTTGAGGTGAGGCCTCCAGAACTGCACCAAATAGTCTAAGTGTGGCCTGGCCAATGCAGTGTACAGCGGGATTATGACATCTTAAAATTTGGATGTTATGCCTCTGTCAATACACCCCAAGATCGCATTAACCTTTTATGTCGCTGCATCACACTGGCTGCTCATATTTAACTTTCGGTCCACCCATACTCCAAATTCTTATTCACACACACTGCTACCCAGAAGTGTATCCTCCATCCAGTATGCGTGTTCCTCATTTTTGTTACTCAGACGTAGAACTCAGCACTTATCCTTGTTAAATTGCATCTTATTCACATCCGCCCACTTTTTCAGTGTGTTCGGATCTTGTTTAATTTTGTCTGTATCTTCTGGTGTGTTCGCCGTTACTTCCAGTTTAGTGTCATCTACAAATTTAATGAGTAGCCCGACCACACCCTCATCCAGATAATTTATAAAAATATTGAAAAGTACCAGGCCCAGAACCAAGCCCTGTGGCACCACACTGGACACCTCCCTCCATCCAGATGAAATGCCATGGGCAACTACTCTGCGAGTGCGATTCTCCAACCAGTTCCCCATCCTCCTCACTATTCTAGAGTCCAGTCCACAGTCCTGTAGTTTACCCATCACAACATCATGGAGAACCCCATCAAAAGCTTTACTGAAATCCAGGTAAACAACATCAACAGCACTCCCTCAATCCAGTAAGCTTGTCACTTGTTCAAAGAAGGAATGAAGTTGGTCTGGCAGGAACTGTTGGGGGCAAATCCGTGCTGACTTCCCCAGCTCACCAAGTGACCCTTTAGATGCTCACAGATTATTTGGAGTTAGGCTCAGCACTTGCCTCTGACCTCTGACCTCAACCCCCACCCTCTATGATCTGACCCTCTCAGGCACTCCCAATTCTCTTAGCTTTTTGCAGGCACAGGGCTGGGGAAACTATTTGGAGTGTATTGGAGAAAGGGCACACCCATGTGTTAAATAATAACAGGTAAACAAATTGTCTAAAGCAGAGATGTTGAACTCATTTGCTATGAGGGCCGGATCTGACATAAATGTCACTTTGTCAGCAGGGCCATGTGTGCCATAAAATGTAATGCCAGGTACCAGAGATATAAACTCTATAAAGGACAGCAACTGGTAGGCTCTGAGTTGGTGTGTCCTCATTGCAAGGCTCCATGGGCTGGGAGGGGGGTGTGCAGAGGAAAACCCACATGGGAATACTGGAGAGCCAGCAGTGCAGCGCTGGGCAGATGCTCCCATGCCCCAAAAGAGAATTGTCTGTACCCCTCCCCCCAGTGTGCAAACACTGATCTCTGAGGCCATCCGGGACAGCGTCCCTGGAGCTGCAGGCCAAGTGGAGAGGTATGAATGCGGGTGCAGTGGCTCCCAATTTACCAGTCCCTGAAGTGAGTGGGTTCTGCTTGACTGCTGCAGACGAGGTTCTCCTGCCGTGCTGAAGCCACAATTGGAGTGGCTCCGCCCACCCACCCCCGAGCAGCCTCCTGTCCCCTCCCTTGTAGCAGTTGCTTGCAGGCTGCATGACAGCCCTGGATGGGCCGGTTCCCGTCCCTGGGCCTTTTGCTTGAAACCCCTGGAAGCATCCTCAAATACTCGCAATAAAAACCAGTCTAGTGGTCTGCAGCAGAGATGCTGGGTGTGTCCTTCCATTCCATCTATGACTGTCTCCTCCACCTGCAGGGCCTGCTCCTCCCTGCCCACTCCAGCTCCCACTTTTGACTCTTGGACTGCTCTGGCTGCCCTTCCCTTCTTCCCCTCCATTGCTTTTGCTGTCCTTGGCCTGCTGCTCTGTGAGCTTCTGCCTCTTCCTTTCCTAGGCCCCTCCCTCCTCCTCACACAGCCAGCGATCTTGCTTCTGCCCCCCAGCCTTCTGAGATGTGGGGAAGCTCATCCAATCTTCACCGTTTCCTTGGGGCACCAGTTTCAAGGCAAACTGGCTTCTGGAGGAAAAAACAAAACAAACACAAAGTTCGGTGGCACTTGAAGACTAACCGGATGTGTTGAAGCTGAAGCTTTTCTGGGTTGAAGACCACTTGGCTATAGATACACACAGTGAATGTGCTCAGGCAATATAGATGGCATCTAGCAGAGGAGACTCTAGAGTCTACTTGGATCCATCCGTTAAGAACATAAGAACATAAGAGACGCCAATGTTGGATCAGGCCAAAGGCCCATCCAGTCCAACACTCTGTGTCACACAGTGGCCAGAAATACCAGTGCCATCAGGAGGTCCAGCAGTGGGGCCAGGACATTAGAAGCCCTCCCACTGTTGACCCCCCCCCAAGCACCAAGAAGACAGAGCATCACATGCCCCAGAGCCCCTAGCTATACCTTGTGGCTAATAGCCACTGATGGACCTCTGCTCCATATGCTTATCTAATTCCCTTTTGAAGCCGTCCATGCTTGTAGCACCCACCACTTCCTGTGGCAGTGAATTCCATGTGTTAATCACTCTTTGGGTGAAGAAGTACTTCCTTTTATCCGTTCTAACCCGACCGCTCTGCAGTTTCATGGAGTGCCCATGAGTTCTTGTATTGTGAGAAAGGGAGAAAAGTACCTCTTTCTTTACCTGCTCTTTCCCATGCATAATCTTATAAACCTCGATCATGTCACCCCTCAGTCGTCTTTTCTCCAAGCTAAAGAGCCCTAAGCGCTTTAACCTTTCCTCATAGGGAAAGTGTTCCAACCCTTTTATCATTCGAGTTGCCCTTTTCTGCACTTTTTCCAAAGCTATAATATCCTTTTTAAGGTGTGGTGCCCAGAACTGCACACAGTATTCCAAATGAGGTCTCACCATTGATTTATATAGGGGCATTATTATATTGGCTGATCTGTTTTCAATACCCTTCCTAATAATCCCCAGCATAGCATTGGCCTTCTTTATTGCAGTCACACACTGTCTCGACATTTTCAGTGAGTTATCCACTACAACTCCAAGATCTCTCTCTTGCTCAGTCTCTGCCAGTTCAGACCCCATCAATGTGTATTTATATTTAGGATTTTTGGCTCCAATGTGCATCACCTTGCACTTGGCCACATTGAACCCCATTTGCCATGTTGACGCCCACTCGCCCATCCTTGACAGATCCCCTTGGAGTGCCTCACAATCCTCACTGGTTTTCACCACCCTGAACAAGTTTGTATCATCCGCAAATTTAGCCACTTCACTGCTTACTCCCATCTCCAAATCATTAATGAACAAGTTAAAAAGCAGTGGACCAAGTACTGATCCCTGCGGTACCCCACTGCTTACCACCCTCCACTGAGAAAATTGCCCACCTACACTCACTCTCTGTTTTCTATGAACTAGCCAGTTTTTGATCCATAAAAGGACTTGTCCTTCTATCCCATGATTTTTGAGCTTACTTAGGAGCCTTTGATGAGGAACTTTATCAAAAGCTTTCTGGAAGTCAAGGTAAATAATATCTATTGGATCCCCCTTGTCCACATGTTTGTTCACCCCCTCAAAGAACACTAACAGGTTAGTGAGACAAGATCTTCCCTTACAGAAACCGTGCTGAGTCTGCCTCAATAGGTTTTGTTCATCTATGTGCCTACTAATTCTTTCCTTAATAATGGTTTCCACCAATTTACCCGGTATCGACGTCAGACTGACTGGCCTGTAATTTCCCGGATCTCCTCTGGAACCCTTTTTAAAGATGGGAGTGACATTAGCTACCTTCCAATCCTCAGGAATGGAGGCAGATTTTAAGGAAAGATTACATATCTTTGTCAGGAGATCCATTAGCCTTCAAGGTTCTACACGACTCCTTTCTTCTTCTTTTTTTGCTGAAACAGAATTGTAGGGCCACACTGCCAAGATTTGAAATCCGATGGCCTTTAAGAAGTGGGCCAGATTTCTTTATGGAGCTCTGCTGTCTCAGACCCACTCTCAGCCTTTTCTTGCTTCCTCCCCCCTCCCCCAGCACCTTTCCAGCTTGCTTTCTTCATCTGTACCTACTAGGCTTGCCAAGTCCCCCCGGGGGCAGGGAAACCCCCGCCCCAGAGGCCCGTTCCCCGTCACTGGCGGATCGGGCGCTGGGGGAACCCTACCCCCAAAGCACGGGACGTGCCCAGTGTCAGCACGTCACCTGAAAGTGACACAGCCACGCCGGGCGCGCCAGGGGAGGGGCCACGGTAATCCGAGGGAAAACTCTATCCCCTTGGATGACCACGGCCCCGCCCCCGGCACACCTGACGCGGCCACATCACTTCCGGGTGACGTGCTTGCAGCGTGCACACTCTCCCGCAGCAAGCTGGGACTCCCCCGCTGCGGCTAAAGGTACGACTTGGCAACCCTAATACCTACCCAACAACCATCCATTAGCCTTGGAGGTAATCTGCCTCAGTCTTGGTCTGCAGACCACACTGCCAGCTTGCCTTTCCCACCATGAATCTTCTCCCACTGTGTTTTGGTTCACTAGTTGTGCTGCCACTTTTTCACTTGCAGCCATTTTACTTAAAGCAAATGCCTGCAAGTCATAGAACACTGAATTGGGAACCGAGAACAGTCAATGCAGCCTCTCAGCATGCTCAGGTTCTCAGAAAAATTTTTGCAGGGATGGGGGGGGGGAGGAACCAGCCTTTTCTTTACCTCATCATGGATTCAAGATGCTCATTTTGGCACACTGGTATAATTTACGGGCTCTGAGCCCATTTTACCCTTCATATATTAATAACATAAACTATAGCTTGTGGAATTGAATAATTATTCGAGTAGATGCACAGGATAAGCCCATGAATAAGATCTTGAGTTGGAGATAAATTCATCATCATTAGCCAAAGATCAAATTATGCCCAAATCAATCAATGGAAAAATGGGCAGCCAGAAACAAAACAACAGCATTTTCCTTTGCACTGGAATTTTGGCAAGTTTGAGAGATGAGAAAAATAGTTTTTGGAAACTTATGTTTTTTTCCTTGTAACTTTAAAAAGTTTCAGTTACTCATATGTGGTAACATACTTTGCCACCTAACTTGGCTGGTTTTGAACAGTTATCACAGTTAGCTAACAAAAATTTCCCATAAGTGACATGAAGGGTTTTGTCTACTGTTCTTTCTTCAGATTGGAAGCAGTGGGAGATGAAGAAGAGACCTGTAATCCTTTTCCATCCACAGGTTTGGAATAAACAGCCCTTTCTGTTTTTACATATGCTTCTTGGGCCCTTCAAGACATGCTGCTCTCTGTAATGGTTTTAGATTCCTTACAGAAATTCACAGACATTTCAATGTAAGCTAGATTATTTTTTATTTATTTAAAATATTTATTAGCTGCCTTTCTTCCACACAGAGCTCAAAGGAGGCTTACTATATAGATGAAATACTTAAAATACATAAAAAACTAAAATTTAAAATCATGGTTTAGGACTGCCCATAACTTAGGCCCAATCTGCATCTAGTATTTGCTCCGTTGTTGTACCAAACCCACACTGGAACACAAAAAGATGCGGCTCAAAACCACATTCAAATACCCCAGGCCAATGCCGTACTGATTGCAGAGTCACCCCTGAATGGCCATAAAATGGCCATAAATCTATGCAGACAGCCACCATAAAACCACAGATCAAATGAAGTGAAAGCAGCATGCAGTCTGGACGCTGCCATAAAATGCGACACTCAATCAGAGTGAAAGTGGCATGCAATAAGGGAATTTCTGTTCCAGTGTGGGTTTGGTAAGACAGCGGAGAAAATGCTAAATGCAGATTCGGCCTCAGTCAAATGCAGTCCTAAATGAAACCTTCACCTGCCTTCTAAAGATTGAAAGGGAGGGGGGCAGGCACACTTTCCTGGGAAGGCTGTTCTATAACTGGGGGGCTGCCACCAAAAAGCCCCTCTCTTACCAAATTACCTTGTTTGGTGGATGGGACAGTCAGGAGGGCCTTTCCCTGTCATTAAATACTTTCAACTCTCCAAGGCTGGATGGCTTGCATCCCAGGGTGCTAAAAGAAATTGCAGATGTTATTTCAGAGCCTCTGGCTCTAATCTTTGAGATTTCCTGGAGTTGTGCTGGAAGACTGGAGAAGAGCGAATGTTGTCCCAATCTTTAAGAAGGGAAAAAAGATGGACCCGGGAAATTACAGGAATAGGGTAGCCAACTGCAGGGATTCGAGGGGTGGAGCCTAAAGAGGGTGGGGTTTGTGGAGGGGTGGGACCTCAGACAGGTACAATGCCACAGACTCCACCTTCTAAACCAGCCATTTCCTCCTGTGAAACCATTGTTGCCAATCTCCAGGTGAGGGATGGAGATCACTCAGAATTACAACTGCTCTCCAGATGGCAGAGATCAGTTCTCCTGGAGAAAACAACGGTCCTTCGGGACTTTATTACAGAACATCAGGTGGACCTGGCTTGTGTGACCGAGACCTGGGTGTGGAGTGGGGAGACCGTAGCTCTCTCCCAGCTTGCCCTGCCTGGGTTTTCGGTCCTACACCAATCACGGAATAGGGGGCGGGGGGGAGGAGTGGCGATATTTGTGCGAGAGGCTTACTCCTTCAGGGCGCTCCCGCTTGCGGAGATTGCGGGCGTAGAGTGTGTAAGTCTGGTGCTGGAGGCCGAGGAGAGTTTGGCGATCTGGCTGGTGTACCGTCCACCTAACGCACCGGCCAGTAGTCTGCCCGTCCCTGCTGGAGGCCGTAGCAGGCTGGGCGTTGGAGCACCCTCGGCTTCTGGTCTTGGGTGACTTCAACGTCCATGCCGAGGACGCGGCCTCGAGTCGGGCTACGGACCTGGTGGCGTCCATGGCGTCGCTGGGACTCTCCCAATTAATATCTGGCCCCACGCATCAGGCCGGGCACACGCTCGATTTGATCTTCGCGGCGGGAAGTATGGTGGATCCGATTACCTCAATTGAGGTACCATGGTCGGACCACTATGCCCTGAAGGCTCGCATAGATGTCCTGCCCCGACCCCGTTTAGGCGGCGAGCAGATTTTAGCTC
>NW_015177061.1:31548-42539 GCF_001447785.1 Gekko japonicus
ATAAATAAAATGGTGGGTTTTGTGTCATTATTAGGGGTGTGCACCGAAAAAAAATGCAACCCAATTTGGATTTGGCCCAGCCAAATACCTCCCATATACCATTATCAGCATTGCAAGCTGATTCGGAAGGTATTCGGCCTGGCTGAATATTCAACCCATTATACCCTATGGAGAAATCTCATAGGGTATATTCAGCGGCCTGCGGTGGAGGGGGTTTGAGGGAGAGGCTCCAAACTTGCAGGGTAGCTGCTAGAGCCTCTCTGAAAAACAACCACGAAGTCCCAAAAAGATTGGACCAGGGGGTCCAATTCTACAGGCCCCCAAACAGGTTGCCCCCATCCCCTCCATTGTTCTCTATGGTGGGGGGAAAGTTCAAATATTCCCATGGTGCTGTTAGTGGCCTGGGGGGAGAGGAGGTTTGAGGGAGATGCTCCAAATTTTCAGCATAGCTTTTGGGGCCTCTCCCCACATAAACCCCCAAGTCCCAAAGAAATTGGACCAGTGGGTCCAATTCTATGGGCACCCAAACAGGTTGCCCCCATTCCCTCCATTGTCTCCAATGGGGAAACCCAGTCAGCAGACACTCTGAAAGGCAGGCAAGCGGGCACCCAGCAGTCAGGCTCTCCCAGAAAATCTCAGGGAAAGTGAACTGTTGGGAGGTGCTTGTTTGCCAGGAGAACAAGTGGCACATTCCAGAACAAGTGTGCCACAGTGCCACACAAAAATCCAACAAGACCAACAGGACCAGCTGTTGTTTGGAAAGGATCCGAACAATCTGCTTGAAGTTGACAGGACTTTGACTCCTGTTCCACCCAGAAATATGAAACAGTTTAGGGTTGCCATCCTCCAGGTGGTGGCTGGACATCTCCTGGGATTACAACTGATCTCCAGGTGACAGAGATCAGTTCACATGGAGAAAATTGCCACTTTGGAAGGTTGCTCTCAGCTCCTGCCCCCCTGGCCAATCCTGGGCTGACTTCTATGGCATTACATCATATTTAAGTTCCTCCTCTCCTCAAACCCCACCCTCCTCAGGCTCCACCCCCAAAATCTCTAGGTAATTCCCAACCTGGAACTGCCAACCCTACATTGATTTCTGGCATTAAAATTGGATTCTGCTGCTAGGTCCTGGAGAGCACGCACCAGTACCCCTAGCAACAGCTGCTCTCAGTTCTTCCACCTTACGATAACAATGTGGAGGAGGAGGCAGGCCCTTTTTCAAAATGGGGAGACTGGGGCAATTGTTTAGGGATTCATGTATAGAAAGGGCCATATCAGTATCAAGAAGCATTCTGCATTTTAGAAATTTTGAGGCTGGTGGCGGGAAAATAGAATAAAATAGAATCTTGGGACTAGGGTCTGCTCCACACTCCAATTACTGGCCCATTGATTTCATTGGAGGGATTTGGTATTATTATTTTACTTGGCTGGCATATCTAATTAACATATCACTGATTACTTCTTTTCCTTCTCCTCTCCAGCAGACTCCCAGCCTGGTCGGTTGCCCAGTTGGATCACTCCCCTCCCCCATCCAACAGCAGCAAGCAATACTTTCACTGGCTCAGGCTTACTTCCTGTTAGGCACCCATGCCAACATCCCCACCCCACCCCCGAATCTCACTAATGTGTGGTCTCACTAAATGTGGGAGGTTCACCTTCACTGCTTTCAACTTAGGAAGGGAACTGAAAACAAATCAGCCAGTATCATAATGCCCCTGTATAAATCGATGGTGCAGCCTCATTTGGAGTACTGTGTACAGTTCTGTTCACCACACCTCAAAAAGGATATTATAGCATTGGAAAAAAGTGCAGAAAAGGGCAACTCGAATGATAAAAGGGTTGGAACACTTTCCCTATGAGGAAAAGTTAAGGCGCTTAGGGCTCTTTAGCTTGGAGAAACAACGACTGAGGGGTGACATGATTGAGGTTTATAAGATTATGCATGGGATAGAGCAGGTCGAGAAAGAGATACTTTTCTCCCTTTCTCACAGTACAAGAACTCGTGGGCACTCCATGAAATTGCTTAGCAGTCGGGTTAGAACAGATAAAAGGAAGTACTTCTTCACCCAAAGAGTGATTCACACACGGAATTCACTGCCACAGACGGCGGCGGTGGCTACAAGTCTGAGGCAAGTGATGCTCTGTATTCTTGGTGCTTGGGGGGGGGGCAACAGTGGGAGGGCTTCTAGTGTCCTGCCCACCCCCAGTGGACCTCCTGATGGACCTCCTTATGTTCTTATGTTCTTAACTTTCAGATCATAAAATTTTAGCATACTGAATTTTCGTAATGCATATAGATGATTTTTAAAAAGAGGGTACACATTTCCATTTATTCTGGTTCAGAAACAGTGACATTGACGGTGGGTGCGGTGAGATAGAAGGGGGCCCAAAGCAACAATTGGCCCCTGGACTTTCAGAGATTTAAGATGGACTGGGAGGGAGGCGGAACTGCTACATAAGAGAAGCCAATGTTGGATCAGGCCAGTGCCCCATCCAGTCCAACACTGTCACACAGTGGCCAAAAATACCAGGAGCCATCAGGAGGTCCATCAGCGTGGCCAGGACACTAGGAGCCCTCCCATTTCTATATTTTTTGCACCTTTCTTCTGATTCTCCTGATCAGGGCTGAACACAAGGTTCTTTCTTGTCCATTTTATCCTAACACCAACCCTGTGAGGTTGGTCAGGTTGAGATAAAGAGCGACTGATTACCCAGAGGGGACTGGACCTGAGTCCCCACCATTCAACTCACTGTGTCCATATGCTGTGCCAAGGACAGAAAGGTGGGATACAAGTTCCGTAGATAATACTCAACTTCTAAGAAGCCATCCACGTGGAATCTGTGGAAGCAAAAGAAAAGCCAGAGCCTTGGTTTTCAAAAAGTAACTAGTGAAAAAGGAATGATCAAAGTGACTGTCCAGACGTTGCTTGCAGATATCACAAGCAATATTTTATTAACCACTTTCACTTCCGGGCACTTTAGATGTTTATCAGAACAATTCCACGTTGACCCTGTTTGTTGAAGGGCTTCTCCCTCTCAGACGCAGCCCCTTCCCTTCCGTTCTTTCATTCTAAGACACACATGAGGCGGAACAATCTCTTTCCATCAAGGCTCTTCGACTGGCAGCACTAGTGGTGAACTAAACGGTTTAATGTCAGAGAGATGTTTTTATTGCACTGAGTAATACCCCATAAAACAGAGCGCATTGTGTTTCAAGTATTTTTATCGGTTCTCAATGGCTGTGCGGCCCTCTCGGCTGTCTCCCGTCCTTCCACACACAGGCTGCCCTCCCCAGAAACGGTGACTTCTGAGTACAGAAGCTGCCCCCCCCCGCGTCCCACCGTAAAGGGTTCTCAGGGCTTTGTGGGAATGGAGCGCTCTTTCCCAAGGCCTCGGTTGCTGTGCAGCTATTTAATTAACTGAGACCTCGAGGAGACCGGCTCATTTTGTACTGAGGTTTCAACACTTGCTTAAAAAGTGCTTCTCCCAAGATTCGGGCTGGCACTCACTCTGTGCCAAGAGAGTTCCCAGAACCACGTCGGTATGACAGGGGCAGAAACCTGCCCCCAGGTGAGGGGAAGAAAAGGGAGAGAGAAGCGCGCTCCCCCTCCCTCCTGCTGAGCTTCTCTTCGGCTCCTCTGGTGCAGACTAGGCGTAGCCCTCTGGGTAGGGGCTAGGTGGATTCCCTGTGTTGTACAATGGCCAAGGAATTCTTGGCACTCTATAAATGGTCACCACCACAAAGAGCAGTAAAAGTTATTGTTAGTCATTGCTACTTTGGTGTAGTGGTTAACTGCGCGGACTCTAATCTGGGAGAACTGGGTTTGATTCCCCATTCCTCCACTTGCACCTGGCTGGATGGCCTTGGGCAAGCCATAGCTCTGATAAGAGCTATTCTTGAAAAAAAGCTCTCTCAGCCCCACCCACCTCACAGGGTGTCTGTTGTGGGGAGGGGAAGGGAAAGGAGATTGTAAGCCGCTCTGAGACACCTCTGGGTAGTGAAGGGTCATGGGGTATAAATCCAATCTCCTCCTCCTCCTCCTCCTCCTCCTCCTCCTCCTCAAAAACCTCCTCCTCCTCCTCCTCCTCCTGTCAGTTGTATTGGTGCTGCCCCAGGAAGCGGGGCATGTTTCTCCATGATTATCCTTCTTGTCCAGCTAAGTATTGTATTTATTTATTTTTTACTTTATGTATAGCCCACCTTTCTCCCCAGCTGGAGCCCAGAGTGGCTGACGTCATTCACCTCTCCATTTAAAAGGAGCACCAGGAGCAAGGTGCTGGCCCCCCAGTGGTGTGCAAGGGCAGTCAGCTGTCCCTTTGGTAACCAGATGTTGAGTAGCTGGTGACACAAGCCGGAGGTGAGGCTTTCAAATGGCGACACGGGGAGTGGAAGCTGGGAGCCCTGACCCTCTCAGAGGGCAGTTCTTACGAAGCCAGTGGGTGGTTTCAGTGGGTGAACGGACACAAGGAGAGAAAAGCCCCTCTGGCTGTTAGGAAAGCCCGGGGGTGGCATGTGCCAGGCGGAGACTTTAGATGGCCACTGGTACCCAGATGCCTCGGAGGGCAAGGCAGAACCAGGCCTGCAGGTCAGAGGGGGCTCACGTGGGGCAAGGCAGAACCAGGCCTGCAGGTCAGTTGGGGGCTCACGTGGATGATGAGGGGCAAGCAAGAATCTCCAGAAGCAGGTGAGGTGAAGACGCTGAGCTGCAGACTGGAAAGTCGGGAGCTTGGCATTTTGAGACCCGAGTGCCACGCGAGGAAGTGAGCTCCTGTCTCTGCCCCCCCCCCAGCTCCTGCCAAGCTAGCAGTTCGAAAGCAAGAAATTGCAAGTAGACAAATAGGGACCACTTCAGTGGGAAGGGAACAGCATTCTGTGCACCTCAGCGTTTTTCATGCCAGCCACATGACCACGGCAATGTCTTGGAGATGAGCACCACCCCCTCGAGTCCGATTTGACTAGTAAAGGTGGCAGTAGTTCCTATATCAGTGGGAATGGCAGGAGTGGTACCACCACAGATCACTAGGGATGGATCGCTCAACAAGGCAGCATGACCAAGGATGGGGAAACTGAAAGCAATCCATGCAGAATGGCCAGAGATGAGATTTACAGTGAGATGGAGACAGAGAGATGCCAAGGAGTGCAGAGGAAGATGAGGGAGTTTCTGCTTCAACAGTTGTAAAATGTGGGGCAGGAGCAGACATCTAGGGAGTCCCACTGTCTTCTAAACAGCCACTTGGGATTTTGGGAAAGAGATCTGGACTTGGTGTTAGTACAAGAAAAGGAAGAGGAGGGTGCTGGCTGTGTGGGACGGAGGTATATGGGAAGACCCCCAGAATAAGCGGCTAAAAGGACAGGACCACGATGGCACAACCATCGCAGGAGGAGCTCGGGATACAGTGCAGGAGGCCCTGGTCTGCCTCTGGCATCTTCAGCTGAAGGACCACAGAGAACAGAGCTGATGGTATTTCTGGCACTCACAGGTGGCCAAGGGCAAGGCTGGATTTGGCAGAACAGATCTGAAGGAGAAATAATCTTTGAGGAATGATTTAACAAGGCTACATTCTTTGCCAGTCAGGCTACCGAGAGCCACCATGGGCCCCCAGAAAAAGATTCCATATGAACCCCCCTTGTGACCCTGATTAAAACCAAATCATAGAGTTGGAAGGGACCTCCAGGGTCATCCACTATACAATGCAGGAAATTCACAAATACCTCCCCCTCCACACCCCCAGTGACCCCTGCTCCATGCCCAGAAGAGGGCATAAAAACCTCCAGGATCCCCAGCCAAACTGGCTTAGAGAAAAATTGCTTCCTGACCCCAAACAAGCCAGTAATAAGTGCTTGCTCTATTTTGCCAAAAGTTCCCTTGCTGATTTCTATAACTCAGGCTGCCATTAAAAGCACAGGTGCAAACCAAACCTCTTTCTTGGTCAGTTGGCAACTTCATCTGGAACTCTCACTGCTTTTTTCGATGCTGACCTTTTTGTTATAATGCTCATTCTGAGCACCTGCCTGGACACTTTTTTTGCCTCTCCAGCATCACAACATGAGGCTTAACAGCCCTGCCCCCTCCATCATATTCTTCTCTGGGGCAGGTGATGATTGAGAGGTCCCCCCTCCCCCCACCTCTTCCACTTCCTTCAGTTTTGCCTAGGGCTGACTGCTGGCCCCACCCTCTGCTGGGAGAGGCTTCAATTGTGTAAGGCTCTTCCTTGCCAGAGGCATGAGCCGTTGGCATGAGGACTCAAGAGTTCTTGCCCTGTGGCTCTGGGAGAACTGGGTTTGATTCCCCACTCCTCCACATACAGCTGCTGGTGTGACCTTGGGTCAGTCACAAGTCAGACCACAGCCAGCTGGGCTCTGAGAAGGGGCAGGAGTGGGTGCTGCTCCTGGAGTGGTGAGTGTTTTATTATTTGCCTTTCTTTAACTGCTGGGGTTGCTGTGTGGGAGGATAGTGTTTGAGGGTGTGTGGGTGTGTATAGCCTGTTGGAGAGAGGTGCTTGTTTGAGGAAGTGTGATTTCTCTTTGTCTCTTTTGCCTGGGTGTAACTGATTGCAACTTTTAACAATGTTGCCTGGGGCTGACTGCTGGCCCAGCCCTCTGCTGGGTGAGCCTTTAATTATATTAGGCTCCTCCTTGCCAGAGGCATGAGCCAAAGGGTGAAAGCTAAAGGGCTCCTAGCCTGGGGACCACATAAGTAGTTAAGAAAATTGTACATTGTTGTGCTTGTTTCCCCTTTTTGGCTCAGGTAGCTATTTGGTAAGTTCTGTAAGTTCCAGGCTACATCAGCACACCAAGGTATTTCTAGGTGGAAGAATCCACTTGGGGAAGAGATGATGAATGATCACAGACCATTTCCAGTCACCTGTGAGGGGTGTGCCACGTTTGTCATCCTCCCTGAGGACAAGACTACACTTGACAGAAGTGTAAATTGATAGGACTCTTAGAGGAGAAGGTTTGAAGCCTGGAGGAAAGGATTATGACTCTACATGAGATCAAGGAAGGGGAGGAGTTCATTAACAGAAGCCTTGATGTCCTGCATAGGGATGGAGAGACCAGACCTTTGTGTGGTTGACTGCCCTAACAAGACTCCTCAGAGCACTTCAGCAAGACCCCAAAGGAGTCGAGCGAGATGGCACTCCATGCCATTGGAACTGAGGAATTGATTCCAGGCCCTTGTGGTGGAAGCAGAGATGGAAACACTACCAGTGGAAGTATCACAAACACAAGGGAGACAGAGGGAGAAGGACAGGGAGATACAAAGCAGTGGTGCTGGAAAGAAAAGGAAGGTGTTGATTATAGGTGACTCCCTGCCAAGGGGTTTGGAATGTCATGTGTCCAGGCCAGACCTCCTGGCCTGAGAGGTGTGTTGCTTGCCAGGAGCGAAAACTGAAGATATTACAGAGAGGATCCCTAAACTCATGAAACCTACAGAGCCTTACCCATTTGTGATGGTCCATGGCCGTAATGACATGGCCGTGAACAACACCAAAAACATTAAGGCTGACAATGAAGTTCTTGGGAGGAAACTGAAGGGAATGGGAGCACCAGTGGTGTTCTCTTTGACCCTTCCTGTCATAGGAAGGGGAATACGATGGGAACAGATGGTAATGGAGGTAAAACACTGGCTGCTTTGGTGGTGCTGGTAGGAGTGATTTGGATTCTGGGACCATGGGCAAGGTTTTCTGGAAGACAACCTACTAGCACACAGTGGACTTCACCTCTCAAGGTTAGGGAAGAATATGTTTGGCAAAAACGTGGAGAGATTCATCAAGAGGGCTTTAAACTGATACCACAAGGGGTAGGAGACGACCAACATAGGGATTTAAATAAAATAAAGGGGAGCAAACAACAGAGGCCCACCTGGGAGGGCCAGGTCTAACGGAGCCAAAGGTATCTATGTATCAATGCACAAAGCCTGGGGAAGAAGAAGGAAGAGCTTGAGCTTCTAATGCAGACAGAGGGATATGGTTTAGTAGGCATTACAGAGAGGAGGCGGAGTGATGTGAAGAGAGGGTTTGTTTGTCAGGAAATACCGCAGGAGGAGGTGGACTGCCCAGTGGAAAGTATCTGGGTGAGGATAAGGGAAGGAAGGACAAACAGTATTGTGGTTGGAGTCCGCTATAGACCTCTTGACCAGGATGAAGAGATGGATTCTGCCCTCCTTGAACAGCTTGACAGGGTATCCAAACAACATGACCTGGTAGTTATGGGTGACTTCAACTTCCCTGATGTATGCTGGGAGACAAACTCTGCAAAGCATCCACAGTAAAGCACATTCCTGACCTGTCTGGATGAAAACTTCCTTCATCAAATGGTGGAGGAAGCTACAAGGGGCTCAGCCATACTCGACTTAATATTGACGAACAGGCAAGAGATGGTAGACGGGGTGAAGGTGGTGGGGACCTTAGGGGGAAGTGACCATATCCTGCTAGAATTCCTTTTGCCATGGGGGAGCAAGGAAGTTCATAAACACGTCAGTTACATTTCAGTAAGGCAGACTTTAATAAACTCAGAGATATTTTGAGAATCATTCCATGGGCAAGACTGCTGGAAGGGAAAGGAGCAAGTGAAGGGTGGGCTCTCCTAAAGCAAGAGCTCTTGCAAGCTCAAGCTGTTGCTAATCCAACAAGAAGGAAACATGGCAGGGGATCTAAGAAGCCAGTGTGGATGAACAGAGAACTGTGTGATGTGCTAAGGGAGAAAAAGAAACTGTTCAAGAAATGGAGGCAAGGAGACATACCTCTAAAGAAGAGTATCTGTGGGTTGTTAGGCACTGTAGGTCATCTATCAGAGAAGCCAAAGCTCACAATGAGCTAAAGCTGGCCAGGGAGGCTTGCTGCAACAAGAAACTCTTCTTCAGATACGTGAGGAGCAAAGGCAAGATAAAAGAGGTGATGGGCCCACTGTTGGGTGAAAATGGAGAAACTCTGACAGAGGACAGAGAGAAAGCAGAAAGGCTCAGTGCCTATTTTGCCTCAATTTTTCCCCCTGAAGAAGAGAACAGGTTCTTCTAGTGATGGTAGTAGGCAAGTCACTGCATCCAGGCTGCTGGTTGACAAGGACCTGGCTGCACTGAATGAGTACAAATCCCAAAAGAGCTCGAAGAACATTTTAGAAAGCTTACTGAGCCTTTGTCCATCATCTTCCAAACCTCTTAGAGGATGGGAGATGTGCCACAAGACTGGAGAAGGGCAAATGTTATCCTGATTTAAAAAAAATGGAGGAGGGATGACCCAGGAAACTACAGGCCAGTCAGTCTGACCTCTGTCCCAGAGAAGATACCGGAGCAGATTTTAAAGGAGCATCTAAAGGAGAACTAGGTGATCTGGGGAAGTCAGCACAGATTTGTCCCCATCATGTCCTGCCAGACCAACCTCATTTCCTTCTTTCATTGAGTGACGAGCTTACTGGATCAAGGTAATGCTGTTGATGTAGTTTACCTGGATATTAGTAAAGCTTTTGACAGGGTTCCCCAAGTTGTTCTGATGAGTAAACTGAAGGACTGTGGACTGAACTGTAGGATAGTTAGGTGGATAGGGAACTGGTTAGAGAACCGCACTCAGAGAGTAGTTGCCCATGGCATTTCATCTGAATGGAGGGAGGTGTCCAGTGGGGTGCCACAGGGCCCGGTACTTTTCAATATTTTTATATTGAATGAGGGTGTGGAGGGGCTACTCATTAAATTTGCAAATAATACTAAATTGGGAGCAGCAGCAAACACACCAGAAGATAGACATAGGCTGCGGTCACATGCGCAAGTTGAAGCCGTGGGGAAGCGAGGCTATTTCCTCTGGAGGAAAATGACATGCAGTTGCGAGATCACACCTCCCTTTGAAAATGCGAGTGCAGCCCATCACTGGGTGATCAGACACAACTGCGGCTGAGTCCTTTTTTTTGGCTGTTTCCCATGTGCATAAATGAGGAATCACACCTCCGCACTGAGGTCCCCCAATAGAGTATGCAATGATGCACATACTGCGAAGGGGGGGGGATGGCACTGAGCCGGGATGGCATGATCAGACCATCCCGACAGCATGAGGGCGTGCTTGCGTGATCAGACAGGGGAAAGTCCATCTGTGGCCTGTCTGAACCCGTTAGAGCTGGACTTTCCCCAGTGCCTTTTAACTCCAATTCTGCAGTGGAGCAGCATGGGTTGCCAATGACCGCAGGACGCTTCCCAGATGTTGCTGTCTGATCGCTCCCTTTAGATCCATCAGGCATTCGCACCTATGTCGGATCTAAAGGTGCATGTGATTGCAGCCATAGAATTCAACAAGTTCTGAACACACTGGAAAAGTGGGCGGATGTGAACAAGATGCAATTTAACAAGGATAAGTGCTGAGTTCTACATCTGGGTAACAAAAATGAGGAACTCGCATACTGGATGTGGGATATACTTCTGGGTAACAGTGTGTGTAAACAAGATCTTGGGGTACGGGTGTACTGAAAGTTAAATATGAGCAGCCAGTGTGCTGTGGTGACAAAAAAGGCTAATGTAATCTTGGGGTGTATCAACAGAGGTATAACATCCAAATCACAAGATGTCATAGTCCCACGGTAGACTGCATTGGTCAGGCTGCACCTGGAATATTGTGTGCAGTTGTGCAGGCCTCACTTCAAAAAGGATGTGGTCAGAATGGAGTGCTATTTACGACTGTAAATAGCGGCTCATACCAAGGCACAATCTGCATCTAGCATTTTCCCCACTGTTTTACCAAATCTATGCTGAAACGGAAATTCCCCTCTTCATTGCAAGCCACTTTCACTTTGTTTGATTGTCAGATTTTATGGCGGTGTCCAGACTGCATGCTGCTTTGCCAGAGCCCAAAACCGGAAGAGGGAGCGGACATAATTAAAATACTAGCGGACATGCTTAAGCCGGTGATGGAACAACTCAGTGGTATTAACCAGCAATTGACCGTGATGAATAAGAACTTTGTATCTCAGCAGCTCCAGCTGAAAGAAACAGAGAAGAAAGTGGAGCAGG
>NW_015177061.1:42719-46747 GCF_001447785.1 Gekko japonicus
GACTCTCAAGAGTCTTCTCCAGCACCATAGTTCAAAAGAATCTATTCTTCGGCGCTCGGCCTTCCTTATAGTCCAACTCTCGCAGCCATACATGACTACTGGGAATACCATTGCTTTGACCATGCGGACTTTTGTTGGCAGGGAGATGTCTCTACTTTTTATCCTGCTGTTTAGGTTCGCCATCGCTTTCCTCCCAAGGAGCAGGCGTCTTTTAATTTCATGGCTGCTGTCACAGTCTGCGGTGATCTGGGATCCCAGGAATGTGAAGTCTGTCACCACTTCCACGACTTTCCCTTCTATTTGCCACGGAGTGATGGGGCTGGATGCCATGATCTTAGTTTTTTTGATGTTGAGCTTCAAGCCTATAGGGCATACTCCAATTATATTTAAAAAAATAGCCTGCCTGGAGAAATCGTGGTCAGATTCTCAAGAAGACAGACCAGAGATGCTATCTTAAAAGCGACATCAGCAACTCCACTGAAAATGGGAAATATAATCATCAAAACCCTAAAAGATATTCCATTTGAAATCCGACAAAAGAGGGAAAATTATAAGGATTTAATTTCTTTTCTTCAAACTAATGGAATTTCGTATAGGTGGGCGATTCTGGAGGGTGTCATCTTTAAGATCAACGATAAAAGAGAGAAGATAGACTCCACTTTCAAAGCTAAAGAATTTTTGCGGCGCCAGTTGGGAATGGAGGAAGAGTCCAAGGAGGAGGAAACGAAATCTAGTGACTCTGCCACCTCTGGAACGGAAGAGGACTCTGCTGCAGAAACGGGAGTAGGTGCTGCCAGAGTTGTATATGACTTTAGAGACAGAAAGCCGAAGTAAAGGCAGAAGGACTTGGAAAATAGCCTTTTGAAGCAAAGCAAAAGATGATCAGAAAGCTCTCTCATAACAACTAATTAACATATAAACATTGAAGCTGAGATAAACAAGAACTCCACAAGTATATTGTGATACTAACACTTATAGTGTTAACATTTACACTAACAGGGATAATATCTCCTCCTCTTGGGGTTTTAGTATAGTGTGGTTATCTATTCTTTATCCCTAGATGTAGTTCCCACCCCAATATTTTCTTTGTAGTTTTGTAGTTCATTGCAAAAATGAAAATATCCCTTCGGGGAGATTTAAAAAAAAACCACAAAAAAACCCGGACTCCACGCTGCTTTCACTTTGTTTGATCTCTTGGTTTTATGGTAGCCGTCTGCATAGATTTATGTCCGTTTTATGGCCATTCAGGGGTGACTGTGCAGTCAGTACGGTGTTGGCCCAGGGTATTTGAATGTGGTTTTGATCCACATCTTTTTTCTGTTCAAGTGTGGGTTTGGTAAAACAACGGAGCAAATGCTAGATGCAGATTGGGCCCAAGTCTGGGAAAAACAGAGTGCTCCTGTTCCCATCTCAATAACAATCTTGCCAACTGTGAACTGAATGTCTACTTTAATGGCACCTGACTTACACACAATCGTACACCTAAGTACCTTGGCATTACCCTGAACAGGACCTTGAACTATAAACACCACCTGACTAATGTAGCAGCGAAAATATGAATGCAAACCAACTTCCTCCCAGAATTATGCGGTACAACTTGGGTGCATCTGCTACAACACTTAGATCCTCAGTTTTGGGGTTGGTATATAGTACTGCAATATATGGTGCTTCACTGTGGCTTAACAGCGCTCATGTCCTTGACTTGATGTCCAACTCAGTACAAACAATGAGAACCATCAGCGGAGGCATTAAACCAACTCCAGCCTATTGGCTACCTATGTTGTGCCCCATTGCTCCTCTGCATTTCTGGATGCTCTTCTTTGTGAATATAGAAAGATAATTAAAGAAAAAGCCCATTCATGAACACATGGTTGATGTGGGTCTACCCAGACTAAGGTCCCGACACCCAGCAATAAGATCTGCACAAATCCTGCAATCTCAAAATTTCGATTGAAGGAATGAATGGTCATGAACATGGATGCAATCATTTCCACCCAATATCTATAACCTGATAAACACTAATGAGAGACCCACAGGATTTGACTTGTCGGGCGCTGCGGTGCTGCGATGGCTGTGCCTCTCGGGAGCTCCCAAGAAGCCGGGCTTCGAGTGCGCTTTTTAGAGTCTCTCCCGGATTCGAGGGAGCTCCGCTTGGGCTTCTGGAGGGAGACCAAGTGCAGGAGGCTTTTCCCACCACCCCTCTTCCCTGGCAAGGAGGGGTGTGTGATCGGCTTGCCTCGAAGCGGGAGCGTTCGAAGAACAGGAACATGGCCGCCATGTTCCTGAATAGCAGCAGCCAGCCGTGTTTTAAAACTTTGTTTTTTCTTTTTTTTCTTTGGAAAATATCTCCGGTGTCTCGTTGAAAGACTCTGTTTATGCGTATCCTGGCCGAAGAAGACTTTATTAGCACCCCTTTGCGGACTTTCCCCGTGAGTAAAGAAAGCAGCCGGAAAAAGGTATTGTGGGAAATTAGAATGAAGAAATTGCTTGGGGTGAGAAACAGCTTGCTGGAAGTAGCATCCCTCTTTTCAAGGAGGATATAAAAATACTAAAAATACTAGAGTGACTTTGGAAATATATATTGTCTTAGTGTTATGACGGAGGGAAGAAAGTGGATTTATACTTGGGAAGAAAATGGAGGCTGCGGCTGTCTGTAAGGAGGTACAGGATGCAATTCTATGTGAATTGAGGTCAGACCATTTCCCAAAAAGTTTGAAAGAGGAAATAAGGAAAGCACTTAAGTCAGTCTGGGACAATGTCTTGGAATCCCCACAATGTATATACGAAGAGGAGAAGAATAAACAAGGACGGGTTGAACTGCAGGAAGCCAATCAGGAGAGAGAACAACATGGTATTCAATATTTATCTACAGAAGAAGAGATTCACGAAATGGATTTACCAATTGGTGCTCTGGAAAAGGAGGAAATGGTGAAAGCAGGAGTGGGGAAAAGTAGTTTGCCGAATCCTCCTCGACGACGAGAGAGAAAGAAGAACGAAAGGAGAAAAAAATCAATGAAGGCTCCAAAGGAAGCCAAGGACTTTAACATTAAACAATTGACTTGGGATATAAGGGGACACAGAAAAGAGAATCGGGAAATTTGCTTAAAAGAGTACAAGGATCAAAGACATTGGAAGGAAAAAAGAGAAAATCAAAGGAAAAAAGAAATAGAATATAAAGTTACAGCAATGAGTGCTATTGATTGGTTGTGAGTTAAGGTTCCAAGTTGTGTGGGCTACAATGGGTCAGGGAAATATCTGATGAAGTAAATGGAAAGCAAGATAGAAGGGAACCCTAATATATTGGATTGAATAGTAATATACCATACTATTTTCTATATGTTTGCGTCTGTGTAGTTTGGGAGATTAAAGAATAAGTTTTTCTGTATAGGAGACTTTGGAAATTTGTGAGAGCCAGCATTTATAGGTTGATGGTAAAACATGTTGAATTTCAAGAACCAAATAATATCTGCTGAGACAAATGGAAAGCAAGGTGAATTGAAATGTAGGATAGCAGGAAATTTGATAATATCAGTTTAAGTAGTAATATATTACATAAGTTTCTCTCTAGGTTGATGTATTGTTTGGGTAGATAAAAATACAAGTTTTCTCATTAGGAGATTTGGGAAACTCAAGAAAGATGGGAAATTCAAGAAAGACGGGCTGATGGTAAAATCTATTTAGGAATTAGCAGCCTGGGTTTTGTTGAGTTGAGATAAAGCTGAGGCCAATCAGAATTCATTGATTCAAGTGTATTATTAATTTGTGAAGGAAATCAAAATTGGTATGGTACTTCTGACTAGAAACAAGAAGTGGTATTGATTGGAAATAAGTGATTTAGATGGAAGCTAAAAGATGAAGTTGGATAGTGACCAGGGGTTTACGCAAGGGGAATTATAAGTTGGTTATTATGAGAATAGAGAACAGAGAGGACTTAGAAATTTTGTAAATAACCACGGGGGGGGGGCAATGTGACACGGGAGGAAAACAGCCGAAATATTGGTGTATGTTGGGGGGGGTTGTTTTTGTGT
>NW_015177061.1:46951-67003 GCF_001447785.1 Gekko japonicus
CAGCGACATGCTTTCCAGGGAGATGTGACGGAGTTCTTTGAACTTTCCACAGCTGCAATCAAGTGGATTGAAAATTTAGATATTAGTGTTAAGTGTGATTGTACAAGCTGCCTGTATACTCGTTGTATGAACTCAGTTACATATTTTATATTATTATATGTTTCCTGTGTGTAATTTTGCCATCTGTGCTCCCTAAACATCGCTTATTTGGAAACCCACTAGACTAATTCTGTACCAGTTTGTGGAGTAAGCAGAAATCACATTTTCTTAAATGTTTGACTTGACAGACAAGACACAGACAGAGAACAACAAAGTTGTATTTAACAGAAAATAAAGTATTTAATAAGGTAAAGATTATGTGTGAACAACTTAAATATATGAAGAACAACATCTGAGTCCACTGGCACTTCTAAGACCAACCAAGTTTTATTCTGAGCGCACACAAAAGCTCATATCAGGAATAAAAGTTTGTTGGTCTTAAAGGTGCCCCTCTGGACTCAGACTTTGTTCTGCAGATTCAGACCAACACAGCCAACCACTTAAATATATAAAGTAAAGCTGGCTCTCAGATAAAGTAAGTGACCCCTGAGGGGAGATTTGGTCCCCCTTTCTTTGGACAGTGTCCCCCAGCAGGTTCAAGGCTGCTCTTTTCCCTCATGGATCCCTCTTTCCACAGAATTTGCACACACCAGGGAGGAATGATAGGCCTTTAACAGAATTGCTTATTTGTCCCACTAAAATAAGCTTTCCTCCCCTAAGCCAACCCCCAAACCCTGACTAACAAGCCCAATAAAAGTGTGGCTAAGCTGACGCTCCTGTCCAGAGTCACCAAACCCCTGTCCAAAGGGAGGGGGTGTCTTCCCTCTTCTTAAGGCTGAGGCTGGCTCAGCACCCCTCATCCAGTGGAGTTCCCTTGGCTCTGATTGACTGACAATCACATGGATTTGCATGAGGCTAAAATCACAAGGATTGGTCCAGAGTCCTGGAGGAGAGGCGGGATTGTTAGGGATGATTGCCCCACAGCCCCATTTCTTTTCCCCTCCCAGCAAGGCTAAGGTCTGACCTGCTGACTCTGCTGGGTCCTAAAAGGGTGGTCGGCAAAGGCCTCCGCTGATCTTCTCCGCTGCTCCACTTGGGGAGAAAGGGAGAGAGCCTCAGTGTCAAGAGCAGCCTGTGGGGAGAGGGCGGCGGGGGGGAGCCCTTATGTAATGTATTCATCTCAGACCGCGTGCGTGGCCATTTCACCATGCAGTCATGCAAAGCGGCCGAGCTTCGCTCTCAGTAACAATGGGACAAGTGGATCCTAGCCTGCACCTATCGGCAGGCTAGGCTTCCAGCCGAGAGCCTATGGAACTCTCGGCCACTGTAAATAGCCATTCACTTGTGTGTGGGTGTGTTTGGGGTGCGGGGTTGTTGCACATATAAATCAGCCTGGGAGCTGGTTACTTTGTTTTGTTCCTGATCTAATAAAGTACGCTAAGTTGAAATCACTCATCTGTCTGCGTACTTTTCACCTTAGCTTGGGGTCTTGGGGAGCCAGGAATTGGGCTGCTGCAAGAGCGTGGCCAGGAGGGAAAAATGGAAACTAAACTACATATGAACATGCCTGAGGAAATTGTGCGGCCAGTCTGTGGGGGTCCTGGTCTTGTGCGACTTGCTGAAGTCACACAGATGTAGTTTGCCAGGTCTGGCTGACCAGCTGGTGGGGGATGGGGGTGCACTTAATGGAACCGGGGGGGGGGAGAAGCCAGAAATAAATGTGACATGCCTATGTCACCCGGAAGTGATGCAGGCATGTTGGGGGTGATGCCCTAGTTTGTGGGCAAAACCTCTATGGTAGAATAAGCTTCTACCAGAGAGACCAGAGTGTCACCCCCCCTGGTGTCACTTTCAGGTGATGTAGGCACATTATGTTTATTTTCGGCTTCTTGACTGTTTGGGGGAGGGGGGAATCCACCCCCTACTGGCCCGCTGGCAGGTGGCAGAGAGGAGTGCCCAAAACTGGGGGACTCCCACCACCACTGGTGGTGTTTTTTTTTACATTCCTACACAGAAGCCACCCTAGAGCACATGGGAGAAGCAGCATCCTGCCGCTCCTCCCCCAGCCTCCATTCGGAACAGAGATCCTCAGCCTGTGAGCTGGATTGTTGGCTGGGAAACAGGTTACAATTCTCTTGCTAGGAAGAGGTCAGAGGTTTCCTTCTAGTGGGGTTAGAAGAATTCCCTGCTTTCCATGTGTTGACATTTTCCAAGACATTTGGAGTTTAGGAGGGAGGGGATTCTTTCTTGCCTCCTCCACACAGACCCCATTTCTTCAGACCCTGGGCCTGTGGAATAGGGCTCTTGTGAGCTGGGGGGGGGGGCTGAAGAAGGGGAAGTTGTGGACATCACCAGTCCCCCATGACCAGGGGTACCAGCTCTGGGTTGTGAAATAATAGGAGACTTTGTGAGTGGAGCCTGAGGAGGGTGGGATTTGGGGAGGGGAGGGACAACAGGGGATAATGCTATTAAGTCCACCTTCCAAAGTGGCCATTTTCTCCAGGTGAACTGATCTCTTTCATCTGGTGATCAGCTTAATGCTGTGAAATCTCCAGGCCACCCAGCGAGCTTGAGTCTTTGGGACTGAGAGACCTAGATAATTCAGGGAGCCAGGGCCTTTTTTAGGGGGAACGAGCTGGAACGGAGTGCTGGAACCTCTTTGACAAAATTCTTTTAAAAATGTTTAAAAATTCATGTTTTCAGTATACAGATCGAAAACTTAATTTCCCTCTTGAGAGTTCCGGCACCATTAAAAAAAAAAAAATGCCCTGCAGGGCGCATCCCCCCCGAGCCGTACAGTGAGGACTCCATTGATCAAAACAGAGCACAGTAGATTTAATCAATTTACACGAGGAGGTATATTCCACTTGCTTAAAAAACTCAAAAGTAAACCCCAGTTTCTTTAGCTTATCATCAACTAATTTTGCCCATCTACTTCCAAAACTATCATTAGCAAGCTGATACAGAAAAATATAAGATTTTAATCTGAAAAGGAATATTGCTATCCAAGCCTTAGCCTATAGAGATGGTTCAGCAAATTCCAAAAAGCCAGTTTGGTGTAGTGGTTAGGAGCAGTGGACTCTAATCTGGAGAAGCCGGTTTGATTCCCCACTCCCCCACATGCAGCAGCTGTCAGTCCCAGTTCTCTCAGAACTGTTCTCTCAAGAGCAGTTCTCTCAGAGCTCTCAGTCCCACCTACCCCACAGGGCGTCTGTTGTGGGGAAAGGAAGAGAAGGGTGATTGTAAGCCACTCTGAGACTCCAAGTGAAGGGTGGGGTATAAATCCTCCTCCTCCTCTTCCTTAGGATCAGAAGTACACATTGACAAATTTGCCATTGAACTTCAAAAAGAAACTAAAGGATGATTACACTTATCATCAACCTTGGCTAAAAATGAAGACAAATACTGCCAGATGAGGGTTTCTTAGCTAGCTCAGTATACTTATTTTGTGTGTATACAAGAAAATATTTTTAAAACCGTATGCTAATTTTCAGAGGTACCCCATTAAACAAAGAGCTAGTATCAGAGTTATACATAATTTCACTCCCTGGCATTTTGTGATTGGTTTCCGCCATTTTGTGGCAGCCATTTTGTGGTTGTGTTCACCACCCTCCCACAGAATCCCAAATGTGCCTTTCAGCTCAGAAAGGTTTGGGACCTTTGCCCCGTGGTAAAGACCACTGTTTCCCCCTATTTATTTTTGTCTGCTCTCCATTAATCAAGTAGTGGCAATGGAGGACAGAGGCAGATGCTGCACAGCTGTGGGTGGGCAAACTGCATGCTACTGACCACGTAGGACTACATTTTCAGCATGCCCCCAGAAGCAGCTAGTGTTTCCATTGAACTGCAGATCTTTAGAAAAATCTTCTCCTATACCTTTTCACCTCCATAAAAGGTTTTTCCCTCCTCCAAGTATGGCTATCGCAGTGGGGCCTGGAGTCCCCTTGGAATTCCAAGTGACCTCCAGATGACAGAGAGGAAACGGCAGTTTTGGAGGGTGAAGTCTATTACATCTCTGCTGAGATCCCTGTTTTCTCAGACTCTGTTCTCTCAAGGCCCTCAAATCTTCTAAGAATTTCCCATTCCAGAGTTGGTAACCCTAGACCAAGTGATAAAAGAACCCGCCATTTTCATAAGGAATTGGCTCTCAGGTTTCCCCTAAGGATGGGCACAAACTGGCTGATGAACCAAAGTTGTCACAAATTTTGACTGATTTGAGGTTCACAAACTGAAGAACCACAATGAACCACAATGAACTTCCATGAATTTTGGGGCAGTTGTTGGTGGTTTGTGACTGTTTGTGAAGAGCAGACCGCAGGGGTTTATCCCTGTGGTCTGCTCTTTACAAGAAATAGCTGAGGGGCTGGGAGCTCCCCACTGCTCAACTGTTTGGTTTAAATGGCTCAGAGCCATTAAACCCTGCTTTGAGCTCTCCATGGCTTTTCATGGGGAGCAGGAAGCATGGTTTAAACGCCCCCAAGCCATTTAAACCAACAGCTGAGAGGAAGGGAAAACTCTCCCTGCCATCCCAACTGTGGGGTCTCTTGTGCAGCCTGGTTTAAAGGAGCTGCAGGAAGAAGCCCAAAACAGCAGAGCAAGTGGGGAGAGCTCTCTCCATTGGCCCAGCTGTGGGCTCCCTGCTGCCCAGCCTGGTACACAGAGTTCTGCCTGCTGGCTCAGCAGTCTTGGGAAGTTAGGATCCCTCCTGCATCCCCTTTAAACGGAACTGTACGAGGGAGCCTGCAGCAGAGCTGGTGGGGAGAGCTCTCCCCGTGGCCCCAGCAGTCTTGGATTCTCTCCTGCATCCCCTTTAAATTGGGCTGCATGAGGGAGCCTGCAGCTGGGACAGCAAGGACAGCTCTCCCCACCATCCCCGCTACGGCTTCCCTTGTGCAGCCCAGTTTGAAGGGGATGCAGGAGGAAGCCTGTTGTGTATGCTGACCGCCACCGGGGGCTGGCGGACAAACAGAGCTTCCAGAGCTTGACTCTGGAACAACAATAGGGACTAGGCTCCTAGTCCCTCCACTGGGAAGCCAATGGGATCCGTGGCGGGAGATTCAAACCCACCAATGGTGACCAGGGGTGTGTCCCCAGGGATGTATATAGTTGGCCCCCCGGGCCGTTGTTCCCTGTTCTTGTTATGTTCCTAATAAAGCGTACTATGCACCACGTCGCTGTCTGTCGTCTATCCATGCGGCTACCCACTACATTACAGTGGCGATGAGGATAGGATACAGCCGCAACTGAGCCGGGCCATCATGAGGGACCAAGAGAACGCGAAGCAGCAGCGATCCGATGAGCGATCCAGCCGACGAGACCGCTTCTCCCCCCACCACTCCGACGCGCACAATGGCAACCGCTCCAGGGCTAGGGCTGCTTCCGCCCTTTGACATAGCCCGTCCGCAAGACTGGCCAGCCTGGGTCAGGGGCACCAAGTCCGCGCTGGAATTCTTCGACGTCACCGACGTGGGCAAGAAGAGGTGATTCCTCCTGGCCTCCTGCGGCACCTCCGTGGTGTCCCTGGCCGAACGGCTACTCTCCCCAACGGACCTCGGCAACTGCACCTTTGAGCAGATCGTCGCACCCAAACCCACAGAGCTGACCTGCCAGGTAACTTTTTACACCCGCAATCAACTGGGCAGAGAGACCGCCGCAGAGTTCCTCACAGAGCTGCGCCATCTCGCCACCGACTGCAATTTCAGGGCAAATTTGGACGTAGCGCTCCGTGATCACTTCGTCGTGGGCTTGCAGGAAGAGAAGCTCAGGAGAAGGATCATGGAGAAGGAGAAGGTAGACCTGAAAGAGGCCCTCGCCACAGCCGTCGCGTGGGAGAGGTCGCACACCGCCCCTGCCGCGGCCCACCAGGTCGAGCCGGAAGGTCCAAAGGAGCAGGACGTCCACCGGGCTTACGGAGGGGCCTGGCAGCGCACTCAAGTGCCGCAGCGCACTCAAGCACCGCAACGCACCCTAGCGCCACACCGCACTCAAGCGCTGCACCCGAGCACCGGCCGCCAGCATCTCAGTTCGTCCGTGTGTGCCAGCTGCGGGGACTCGCACGACCGCAAGACCTGCAGGTTCCGCAACGCTGCTTGCCACAACTGCGGGTGCACGGGCCACATCGCGAAAGTCTGCCGCTCCAAAGCAGTTTGTCCGAAAGCTGAGACCTACTTCGAGGAGGACGCCGGCACCGAGGACCTATACCTCCTCACCCAGACAGCGAAGAAGGTATTCCACCTCCCCGGCAAGTCCCCCGCACCCAAATTCATGGCCACCGTCACGATAGAGGGGTCCCCTTGTAAGATGGAGGTGGATTCGGGTTCCGCTGCCTCCATAATCTCTGCGGCAACCCTAAGACGCCTATGTCCCAAGGGGGGACTCCGATTGCATCCGGCCCAAATTACACTTATGGACTTCCAACACAACCCGGTGCCGGTAAAGGGAGTTGGAACCTTCCGGGTACAGTTTAAGAACTTTAAAAGGAACCTGGACTTAATCGTGGTCGAGGGCAACCTAGTCAGCCTATTGGGGCGGGCCTGGTTTGAGCCCCTGGGGATCACCGTAGAAGGAGTTCAGGTGTTCAGGCGTGCACGGCCCTAGACTTCAAGGGAGTTTGCCACGAATTTCCTGCTGTCTTCGATGACTCTCTGGGTCAGTATACGTCCCCCCCCGGTGACCTTGCGCTTAGACCCCTCGGTGGCCCCCATAAGAATGCGTGCCAGGACAGTTCCATTATCAGTAAAGCCAAAGATAGATGCGAAACTGGACCACCTCGTGGCACAGGGCATCCTAGAGCCCGTCTCCCACGCGACTCCCATTGTAGTGGTGAACAAGCCGAATGGGGCAGTCCGCATCTGCGTGGACTATAAATGCACCTTGAACAAGGCGCTACAGGACCACGCATACCCGGTCCCTGTAGTTAGCCATGTTCTGGCCACCTTGGGCGGGGCAAAGATCTTTGGTAAATTGGATCTAGCCCAAGCGTACCAGCAATTGCCAGTAGATGAGGCAACGGCAGAGGCAGAGGACGTTGTAGAGGACCCAGCCCCAGTACACTGAGTCCTCCAGGTGGAGGACCTTCCGGATGCACCTCTCCAGGCGGCGGACATCACCCGCCGCTCGGCCCGGGACCCCATCCTATCCCGGGTGCTGGGATGGGTGGTGAGGGGGTGGCCCACCAAGGTAGCGGAGCCAGAATTCATAGCATTTACGGCTCGCAAGGAGGAGCTATCAGTGCACAAAGGGTGCCTGCTGTGGGGAGACTGGGTCGTGGTCCCCACCACCCTGCAGCAAAAGGTACTACACGCCCTGCATGAGGCACACCTGGGCATCGTTCGGATGAAAGGCCTCGCACGGAGCTACGTCTGGTGGCCGGGCATCGACGCAGAGGTGGAGGCTTGTGTGAAGCGCTGCCCCACTTGCCAGGCTGTGAGGCCCAGCCCGCCGGGGGCTCCCTCTCAATCCTGGGAATCCACACACACCCCGTGGTCCCGGCTGCACATTGACTTTGCCGGACCTTTCCATGGACTGTTGTTTCTAGTGACGGTGGATTCCCACTCCAAGTGGCTAGAGGTGAGCCCCGTCTCCACAACTTCGGCAAAGGCGACCATCCGAGCCCTCCAGAAGATCTTCGCCACCCACGGCCTGCCCGACACGATCGTCTCGGACAACGGGACGGCATTCACGGCGGAAGAATTTCAGCAGTTCCTCAGCGGTAACCTGATCAGACACATCAGGTCAGCGCCTTTCCACCCCGCGACCAACGGCCAAGCAGAGCGTGCTACCGTTCATCGGGGGCCGGTCTTGGCTGACAGAGGGATTTTTTGAAATGTTGATCTTTCTCCCGTACTCCTTCCAGGCCTCAGTATGGTAACAGCATGGAAGCAGGAAAATGCAAACCTGGAAAAGCCAGTGCTGAAGGCCAAGATAGAGAAGGGTTGAACAGCTGCCATGCATTTCCTTTTCGAGTTTAGACAGGCGGGAACAAAGGGGAACCAAACACTGCAAGATACCAGCTTGCTGAAAGGGTCACCCAGCGGGCTGGGCTGAGAGGAAACGGGCCCTGAGGCCTCAGACGGGCCTTTCAGTCCTACTCTTTGTCTCTCCCCCAGACTGAGGCAAACTGGGAGATGAAGGCCAACAAGACAGGAGGAGAGTTGATACGGAGAAGAGGGCCACGTGTGGATGGACGGACGGGAGACGATCCAGAAGGCAAGTTCTTCCGCGAAAGCGGGAGGCTTGCAGTGTAAGCAGGGGGTAACTGGCAACTTGAAGCCTGGCGCGACACCAGGGTCTGAAGCTCCCGATTGTCATGCCTGCCCCTGCTGATGTCATGCCTGCCTTTGCTGATGCCCCTGAACAGGCTCCTGAGGACCCTGAACAGGCTCCTGAGGACAGTACTGCAGCAGAAAGGCAAAGACTGGATCCTGTAGCTGAAAGCTATCTAAGTGGTGAGGAGGATAGAGCCTCCCAGGGAACACCTGCAAGGGATCAGTCTCTGCTGCAGCCCAGTAATTCATCATCAGACTCGCCTCCACCTGTAACCAGGCTCAGGAATGTAAGAAGACAACAGCTGAGAGAGCGAAGGCAGAATGCACGCATGCGTGCCAGAAGATCTCTTAGCCCTGATTACTGACAGGATCCTGTCCTCACTCCTGGCTAGCTAATGAGTTGATTAGCTAGCACTGTATATATGCAAGTCTGTTGCCAGCAGTCATTTGTGCTGGCAACGTCGTTTGTTCAGGACCTGAATCCTTGCATCTCTGCTCCAGACCTTGTGGAATTCTTCTCGGCTTGATCCTCGGCTTTTGACCTTTGGCTTTGTTGACCCTGCGTTCATCTCTGACTCCTCTGGTATTGTTGTGATTTATGGACTTGAAACTTTGGTATGTCTGACCCTGCTTTTGGACTGTGATTTAAACCTGCTTGAACCTTGCTACCTGGTTTGCCCGGCTTGACCTCGGACTGTTCCTGGACTTTTGCTTGCTTGTGTCACGCCCCCTGGTCCTGCCGTGACAGTACAGCGCATTCAAAAAGTAAATCTTCTAACTCTTTTCAAACAATCCACCAAAAGGTAACACTTCTTTTCTCGAATTTCGTTCTCCCCCCCTTTTTCTGCAGTAGAAATCTCTGTTAAATGAGAGTGAATGATTCCCCTCCTCCTCTCTTATCTTTTCGCTGGGGGGGGGTTGAATTCGTTTGGCTCCTTTCCTCCGTTACGATCGACAACTCACGGTTTCAGCCGCTTCTTTTCTTTGTGTTCGTTTGTTCGCTTCATCACTCGGTGACTTCTGGCGGCTCCACTAAACCCCTTACAGGGTCGCTGACGCGGCAAGGTTCATTGGGGCATGAGGGGAGCCTCGATTTCCGACCTTCCGGTCTAGAAAGAGGCAACCCCTCGCGCGCCCCGAGTCGGAGCCCCCTGCCTGGGACTCGTCCGGGTCTCTGCTCGCGCGGATTCCCCCCTTAACTGCGGGTGGGCGAAGACGCCCTCGGGAGCGTCCCGAGGTTGCGTCCGCCATTCGCGGAGACCAGACCGGAGAATCACGCAGTTCCTCCTGCCACTGCAAAACATTACTCTCAGACCCCACTTGCTCCAGATGACCCAAATGTATTTGTTTGTCCACATCTGAAAACCTGGAAGAGGAAGGGGTGTGTGTTTGTTTTTACCATAAAGCATTTGCAAAGCTTTAGCAGTTGCTTCCATTACTGCCTGAGGTCCCCTGAGGCCACCAAAGATGGACTGAAGCTGAGGAGTTCATCAGTATGTTGATAGCCCTTTACTGCTGGCAAATCTAGGGTAGAACTGCTGCCCCACCTCATTCTGGTCCACATTAAATGGCCATGGATACCTAATACCTCTTCTCTTGATGTGCATGGCCTTCAGTCATATGGGAGAAGTTCTCCTTAGAATCATAGAATCACAGAGTTGGAAAGAGCCACAGAGGCCATCTAGTCCAACCCTTTGCTTAATGCAGGATCAGTCTAGAGAATCCCTGACAGGTGTTTGTCCAGCCACTGCTTAAAGACTGCCAGGGAGGGGGAGCTTACCACCTCCCCAGGCAGCTGATTCCACTCTTAAAACAACTCTTACTGTAAAAAAGTTTTTCCTAATATCGACCCGTACCTTCCCACCCTTAATTTAAACCCATTATTGCAAGTCCTATCCTCTGCTGCCAACAGGAACAGCTCCCTGCCCTCGTCTAAGTGACAGCCCTTCAAATACATAAAGAGAGCAATCATGTCTCCCCTCAGCCTCCTCTTCTCCAGACTAAACATTCCCAAGTCCCTCAGCCTTTCCTCATAGGGCTTGGTCTCCAGGCCCCCGATCATCCTCGGTAGGAAAGCTCTCCTCTGCACCCGCTCCATTCTGATCACATCCTTTTTGAAATGAGGCTGCACACAATACTCCAGGTGTGGCCTGACCAATGCTGTGTACAGCAGGACTGTGACATCTTGTGATTTGGATGTTATGTCTCTGGTGATACACCTGAAGATCACATTAGCCTTTTTTGTTGCTGCATCTCACTGGCATATGGTAAAAGGTACCATTCATCTCTTTACATTTCCAACACTTTCCATTATAATTTTTATCCATCTTCTCAACATCTTTCGGAGTAATATACCAACAGTAAAACATCTTGTACCAATTTTCTCTAAGTGTTTGATTGACTTTAAATTTTATATCTTTCATCTATAAGCTTTCCCACTGCTGAAGTGAAACATCATCAAAATTCTGCATCTATTTCACCATGCATGTCTTAATCTGTTCTGATTCTGTATCATATTGAAGTAGAAGTTTATGTGACCTAAGAGATTTTCTGTTTTATTCATTATTATGTTTTCAAATCCTGTCAGGTTCCTTAGTTTATCTCCTTCTGCATGCATGGCTTCTCTGAGCCTTGAGGTAAATTGACGATAAGTTAGCCATTGTATCTTTTCCCCATCTTCATTCATTGTCTGCCAGGATTTAATTTCACCTTAATAATTGATCATATCTTGGTATATGATAAAATCAGAGGTTTTTTTCTTGTATGATTGTCATAATATGCATCTATTGGTGACATTATAGGTGAGATTGGTGGGCTAATTCTTGTTTTCATAGACAGATTTTCAAAAGAATATCTATAATTATATGGCCCTTTGTTGCCTTTTGTAGTGATTTCCCTGTTTGTTTTATCCAGAGATTAACTATGTAGTCCTTCAGTCAAATCCACTGTTTCCAGTTGCATCAATCTTTCATTCAGACTTTTGATCCAACTGGAAATCCACACCAGGCCGGGTGCTTGATAATATCGCTTAAAATTAGCCTGATCTCTTCTTCAGGGAAAAAACTGAGGCAAAATAGGCATTAAGCCTTTCTGCTTTCTCTCTATTGTCTGTCCAAGATTTTCCTTCTAAAGGATGTTCCAAAGAAGGAAAAGAGAGTGGGGATTGAGTTACCCAAGGGGTAAAGAGGCACTAGGCATGCCCCACAGTTCCTTTGAATTCTTTATTGTCTTAGGCAAAACTGCTACCATCTGAGAGAGGGTGTTAATGTATGTGGTGAGATACGTGTTGCTTGGCCCAGCGACAGAGGACAGCATTCTAACAGCTATCTAAATCAGGGTGACGTTTTTTCCACCTGAGGGCCACATCTGGATCTCTGCCCACTTTTGAGAGCTCCAAGCTGGAAGCTGGCTCTTCTGGTTTCCAGCAATAGCAACATAAGAAGCAGGACTCCAACGTGGAGTCCTCAAAAGTGGCTGAGGCCCAAATGCGACCCTCTCTCCCACTGTGCTGTTCTTCAGGTCCCGTAGAACTTGCCTTTTTTATATGGCATGCCTTACCCGTGGGGCAGCCTGGGCAACTGATGAGGGTGATAGAAAATGGTGATGAAAAGCAGAGTATAGACAAAACACAAACTGTGGCACATTTTTGAAGGGACAAGCATTGGGTTCTTTATTCTTGTTCAGTGCTGGGCGGGCGGGAATACAGGGCAGTCTGATTTATGGCTGGCAACACAGAATCAAGAAATGAGAGATAAGCACTTCCGTTTTAGATACCTTCAAAGCGGTGGGCTTGCCTCAACCATTTTTGTCCTGTGGTAACTACACCTTGGCTTTCAGTCCCCAAATTACTATAAATACTCTTTTTGTGTTAAATGGACTCTCTCCCTCAATTAGATCTTCATATGTTTAAAAGGGCATCTCTTTCCAAGAGGCTTAAGTAACTACCTGCATGGGCTGCATTTGTTCTGATGTGCACCTTTGATATTGTTAAATGGATTCAGATTCTTAGGCGGACGCATTCCTCTCCTACTGAAGTTCTGCAGAGCACTCCACTCCCACAACCCCTTCCCCACTCGGAAAATAAGCGAGCAAAATTTAATTTCCCTTTAATACTTCAGTCAGTGCCTTAGGAAAATAATCTAAAAGTTAATGGATAACCCAAGACTGCACAGTTTTTTGCAAGTGGGTAAAAATAAAATACTAGTTATTCCTGTCTACAAAAGGGAAGAAAAGGGCTCTTAACCATTCATGAATGATTGTAACCAGCAACTTAGAGAGACGGGTGCTGCAAAAGGACACCACTTATGTGGAGAAGTAAATCAAACTGTAAGAAGCATGTGAAAAATATCAGGACAATGAACTGTAATCTCAGTAAGGTGTATAAAAGTGGTAAGAAGGAAACAGAATGAAAAAATCACAAGCTATTTGGGCCACACTCCATCTCTGATAATGAAAGCTTTTCCAGAGCCAGAGACTGAAATTTACTTTGATAGCCCTGCCTGTTGGACAGAAAAATATAAAGAGATTGCTTCCTTTCCACACTCCTCTGCTGAGAGGAGAATGATCTTCATCCATATAGTGCTTTCAAGGATTAATTAAACTTTGTACAAAGGAAGAGCAAAGTGTCCATTTCACAGACGAAGGAACTGATACGTAGAAGCTTCACTCATCTGGTCCACTGTCCACTTAAACAGAGGCGCCTGCAGATGGAGGGATTTTGCCGTTACAGTTCTTGACATGGAGCAGCAGATTTAAAGAAGGTGCCCTTGGAAAACTCTACCCAGTAGGGTTGCCAACAGCCTGGATTAAAAAATATCCCATCCTTTTAGCAGAGGCTTAATAGGATGGCATTTACCAGGAGGGCTGGCATTTACCTCCAGGTCATGAAAACCTCTGTTAAAGCCTCTGTTAAAGGGAGAGGGCATTTTAAAAATCCAGGCTGGGGGCATCCTGGGGGCATCCTTGCTGCCAGCGTGCGCTTCCCACCACCACTGATGGGGGTGGGGGTGGCTGGAACGGGGGGGGGGGGTGCCAACATTCCGATGCACTGATGTCACTCTCCATGCATGCAGTAGTGACATCAGCATGTCGCCAAGGGCTATAAGAGTTTTGCCCAAATGCCAGCGTGTCCCTGGCATCCCCTGGCAATTATAAAGAGGGTGTTAAGAAGTAATCCACATCTGCATGGGTTCTGATTGTACATTAGTCCCCCAAAGTCATTAATTTCTCCAGTTTTTATGCAGAAGTATTTGTCTGAAGAATGCAAATCACCATGAATTCTATAGTCTTCAGTTAGTGGAAGCAACCATTGAACATTTTGCTGAGTACAACACTGATTTTGTAGTTTTGCGACTGCACAGAATTTGGCTGATTTCGCACTAGAGCTGCCTCGATGTTGCGCCGCCGTTTGCCCCAATACTATTGGTCACTTTCACACCCGAAGCTGTGGGGCTGCATTAGACCCGTGGCTTTGCCCGATTTCCTCTGCAGTTTCGTGATCCTCAAAAAACAGGATTACGAAACTGCGGGGGAAATTGAGCGAAGCCGCGAGTCAAAATGCAGCCCCGCAGCTTCAGGTGTGAAATTGACCAATAGTATCGGGGCAAACGGCGGCGCAACATCGAGGCAGCTCTAGTGCGAAATCTGCCTTTATCGGGCATAGACATTTTGCTTACTAAGTGAAGATGATTTAGTGCAAAAGGACAAAATAGGAGACCGTCTCAAGTTTAATGTGACAATAACTTCTGAGAATGTAAATTTTGGGTTAATATAGAACAATGACCACATGAAGCTGTCTTGTACTGAATCAGGCCACGGTCAATATTGTCTACTCAGACTGGCCCCGGTTTTCCCATATTTCAGATAAAAGTCTTCTGTATCACCTACTGCCTGACTCCTTTAACTGGAGATGCTGGGGATTGAACCTGGGACCTTCAGCATGCCAAGCAGAGGCTCTTTCATTGGGCCATGGCCTGCTTATTTAATTATGCACAAATTATGGACAAATTCATAAATAGCTGGATGGAATCTGGAAGTGTTGACAAAAGACTCAGACCAGGATTTGGAACTGTAAGGACTGCGGTGTTTGACCTGAATGTTTCTTCCAAATTTGTCTCCTTTAAGTCTATATTTTCCCATGACTCTACCTTGGACACCTGCATGATGGAACGGTGTATGTGTGGAAGTTCCCATCACACCCAAATCTAGTGGGGGATATTTGGGGCTGCTGTGCTTTCAGTTGGCTGAGGCTCCTTGTTAGCCAGCTTTTTTGTTTTTTTAGTCATTCACTGTGATTCTCAGAACTTTCAAAAGTGAACGGACTAGTGCTCTTCTCAATTATATTTCTTTGGCTAGCAAAGTGCATTTTGACTGGTACATGTTAACAAAAGGTATCAGTGATGTTTGCAGGGTGGTTTGGTTTCCAGTTCAATTGTGGAGGCAGATTCTGGACCTTGTTCAGTCATAAAGTTTGCTTTGCTACCTTGAGGATGTATATTTATGCAACACATAGCCCTGAGACATGGCCTGTAGCATAGAGGAGGGCTTTTTAAAAGGACTGGATTCATAAATACAGAGCGGAGAGGGCTAGCAGGTCTACAGCCAGACATTCTATGGTGGGCGACATGATTACACTGGGGGGGTAGGGTTGCCAGGTCCCCACAGCCCTCAACAGGGGATGGGGGGGGTAAGGGTGCCAGATCCAGGTTGGGAAACTCCTGGAGTTTGGGGGATGGAGCCTGAGGAGGACAGGGACCCCCTCAGTGTGGTACGATGCCATAGAGAGTCCACCCTCCAAAGCATCCATTTTCTCCAGAGGAGCTGACCTCTGTAGTCTGGAGAGGAGCTGTAATTCCAGGGGATCCCCAGGTCGCACCTGGAGGCTGGCATACCTTATGTCTAGTCTGGTCAATGTGAACATAAGAACATAAGAGACGCCAATGTTGGATCAGGCCAAAGGCCCATCCAGTCCAACACTCTGTGTCACACAGTGGCCAGAAATACCAGTGCCATCAGGAGGTCCACCAGTGGGGCCAGGACATTAGAAGCCCTCCCACTGTTGCCCCCCCCCAGGCACCAAGAAGACAGAGCATCACTTGCCCCAGAGCCCCTATCTATACCTTGTGGCTAAGATCCACTGATGGACCTCTGCTCCATATGCTTATCTAATTCCCTTTTGAAGTCGTCCATGCTTGTAGCCGCCACCACTTCCTGTGGCAGTGAATTCCAAGTGTTCATCACTCTTTGGGTGAAGAAGTACTTCCTTTTATCCATTCTTACCCGACTGCTTATGTAAAGAAGTTTGCCTGTTCTCAGTAGGCAGTTCTGGAGTGTTGTCCCATTGTTTGATGTAACTTACATCCATTGGTGTAGGGGCGGGCTTGGCTTCTTCCAGTTTCATGGAGTTGATCAGTTCTTTGATCTTTTGTTCTTGGTTGATGAGAAAACTTCCATCTAGTTCCCTTTGAACCTGGATACCAAGGTAATGTGTGATGTTGCCCAGCTATTTAACTTCAGCTTGGTGGTTCAGGTGATCTACAATTTTCTTGCTGCCATCTGGATTTTCAAGCCCTAGGAGAAGATAATCCTTGTACATCAGAATTTGTCATCCTTGCATTTACTGTACAGGCAAGGATCAGATTCACTCTTCTTGAAGTCTGCCTGCAGCATCAACTTATATGAAGGGATGCATCCACCCCATTGTCATTCCTAACAATATCCCTGTAGACCATGGCAACGGACCTGTAATCTAATAAAGCATAACGTTTCCCTGGAATCGTGTGTGGAGATTTACTTGCTGTTGAACCTGACAGAATTGTTAAGAATCCCCTTTTCCCCATCGGACCGATTCTCTCCTGAACGAGATGAGCGGCACCGGAGGGGCAGAGATTACCCTGACAACCACATTGGGGACTACCCCGACAACCACGTTGGTGCCTACACTGCCCACCACTGCGGTGCCAGTGACGGTACCCATGACGGTGCCCACCATGGCCCCAACCATGACTGCCCCGGCAGTTCCCACTCCGACAACCTCGGGAATGGGGGCGCCAGTGATGACGGCCCCACAGATGACAGCAAGCTTGGGGTGGCCAGGCCAGCCAGCCCCTCAGCCGCTGCCTCCCCTCCTCCTCTGCGCCCAGCACAGCCTGTAGGCCCCGTACCACAGCTGGCCATGCCACGGCCAAAGGACTTACTTGACGTGACTTTTGATGGCAACCCAAAGAACCTTTCCTTTTTCATTGTAAGAGTGATGAGGTTTGTTGAGTGCTGGGCTCATCTGTTCCCTGATGAGGAACAACAAGTGGATTTCATTGCTTCCTGTTTGCAGGGTGCGGCAACTAACTGGTATGTGGGCCTCCACGACTTGAAGGCTGTGGAACTGGGGAGCATTCGATAAATTAAAAGCCCTTTTCACCACCGAACCCGTGTTGGCGCACCCGGATGAAATGAAAAAATTAGTGGTCCAAACTGATACTTCAGATGCAGCTATGGGTGGGGTGATCCTGCAACAGGGGCCAGATGGCAAACTCCATCCCATAGCTTATGTGTCCCGCAAATTCACTGACACTGAGCGGAATAAGTTGGTCTGGGAGAAAGAGGTAGGGGCAATCTGGCTGGCTTTCTCCACATGGAGACATTGGTTAAAAGGGGCGAAGGTGCCGTTTGAAGTATGGACGGATCACAAAAATCTAGAACTCCTCCGCACCCCTTGAAATCTAAACGCCAAACAACTTCGGTGGGCTGATTTCTTCTCTAAGTTCCAATTTACCCTACATCATTTCCCGGGCAAGTCGAACTCTCTGACGGATGCCTTGTCCCACCTCCTGCAGCACGAAAGCCGGTGGGAGGAGGTCCTAGATTCCGTGTTCACGTCTTCTCAATTGGGCGGAGTGGTGATTACGTGGGGCCAAGCTAAACGAGCCCTCCTTCTGCCCCCCCTCCCAGGGGATGGGAAGTCAAGTTTGCCTCCGCTTTTTCAGAGGCTGATAAACAAGAGGTGGAGGTGGCGGGGGACTTGGTGCAAGGGAAGAATGGTTGCTGGTTTAAAGATGAAAAACTATTTATTCCAACACTGTTGTGGGGGGAAGTAATGGGCCTGGTCCATGGATCTAAACCAGCTGGCCACACAGGCTTTGTCAAATCACTGCACCTACTACAATGCCGATTCTTTTTTTATTATTTTTATTTTCATTTTTCCATAACATACACTCCATATTTTTTCCAGCCTTCTGGGGTTACATTAGACATTTTCTTCAATCCACTTATTGACTTTTTGCCATTTTTGCTTAAAGTTACTTTCTGTTTTTCCCGCCAAGTACATATTCAGCTTATCCATTTCTATTATTTCAAAAAGCTTCGTAATCAACTCTTCCCTAGTCGGTATTCTGTCTGTTTTCCAATTCTTTGCTATTATTATTCTTGAGATTGTAATTATGTACAGTATAATAGATAACTCATTATATTTAATCCCCTCTGGTGTGATATTAGGTAAAAAGATTTCTGGTGTGATTGGAAATTTTTTTACTGTAATTTCTTCTATTAACTGCTTAATACTTTTCCAGAATTTTTGTATTTTCTCACACCTCCACCAAATATGAATATACGTTCCTATGTTATTCTTACACCTCCAACAATTTCCAGAGACATTAGTGTAGCATTTAAGCAATTTATCCGGTGTCCAGTGCCACCTATATAACATTTTAATTATATTTTCTTTTGTACACTCCTGCCAAACCTGCATCATGTGCAAACCCCGGAAAGGGAAACCCCCTGGATTATTGAAACCATTACCAACCCCAAGCAGACCGTAGGAGGTAATTTCCATGGATTTCATCACAGACTTACCTCCTAGTAAAAACATGACAGTAATTTGGGTGGTGGTGGATTTGTTCTCCAAACAAGCCTATTTTAATCCATTCCCCAGTTTGCCAAACAGCACGGACATTGGCTAAAGCATTTCTCAAACATGTCTTCAGACTACACACTTTGCCTACCAAGATAATAACGAACAGGGGCTCCCAATTTATTTTGAGATTTTGGGGGGAGCTCATGGAACTAATGGGGATAGAACAGGGGCTGAGCAGTGCCTACCACCCAGAGACTGATGGACAATCGGAACGTGTTAATCAAACACTGGAGCAATACTTACGATGTTTCACAAACTATCAACAAGACAATTGAGGGGACTTCCAGTCGATGGAACAGCGATGGCGGATACTCTCCTCATAACGGAGGAGGGCGAATCACACACCAGTGGCCTGGTGGGGTGCCACCTCAAGTGACACCCCCCCGGAGCCTTCGCGATAGGCTCCAGGCCAGGGGGTTTTTGAGGGGTAGCCTCTTCGATGGCGTAATGCCGGAGAATTGAGGCTGCCCCGAAGGACCAGTCGCTGAGTGGCCCTTGGGCACAAGCTGGACTGACCGGGACAAGTGCCGGAGATCGAGCAGAACGGCGTAAAATTGAGTGTGGTCAGATAAATTGGTCGACAGTGAATGTGAGTTCAGAATAAAATGAAGTAGTTTGAAAAGTGATCCCCCCCAAGCGATCGAAAACAGAGACTGCAAAGAAGGACGCCTCTTTTGCGAGAGCAGTAAACGGACATGAAGGGGGTGAGGGGAGGAAGTAAACCGAAAGTGTTTTGAGAGCCTTATCTGAATCGCGAAGTAGTTTGGCGAGTTTTCCAAGTTTTGAGGGAGCGATGGAAACTGTAAACAAAATGGGAAAGATGGCGGCCCAGCAGAGAAAGTTTAAAACAAAGCCGGGTGGGCAGAGTCCGAGGCCGGAAGAGGGAACAGATGTCCTCAAACTCCTGGCAGATATTAACCATCAATTGACTGTGATGCACAGCAGCTCCAGCTGAATGAAACAGAGAAAAAAGTGGAGCAGGCAAAGGAGAAAATTAAAGAGATAGACACCACAAGCAAGAAGTTGAAGAAAAGGATGGGAGAGGTGGAAACGAGGCAGAATTCCCAAGAGAACCGAGTTTTACATGGTTCTCAGGTTTCAGGGGGTTCCTGAAACAGACTGAGAAGATTTGAAGAAGGTGCTCAGTGAACTTATTGCTCCAGTAGTAGGCTTAACAGCGGATGAACTTGTAAATGAAATGGAAGTAGCTTATAGGGCATACTCCAACTACATTAAAAAAATAGTCTACCTGGAGAAATAGTGGTAAAGTTTGTAAGAAGACAAACTAGGGACACCATTTTAAAAGCAACCTCAGCAACTCCACTGAAAATGGGAAATGTAATCATCAAAATGTTAAAGGACATTCCATTTGAAATCAGACAAAAGAGGAAAAACTACAAGGATCTAATTTCTTTTCTTCAAACAAATGGGATATCGTACAGATGGGTGGTTCCGGAAGGTGTCATCTTTAAAATCAACGATAGAAGAGAGAAGATAGACTCCACTTTTAAAGCTAAAGAATTTTTGAGACGACAGCTGGGGGAAGAGGAAGAATCCAAAGAGGAAGAAACGAAGTCTAGTGACTCTGTTACCTTGGGAACAGAAGAGGACTCTGTGGCAGAAAAGGGTGCAGGACCTGCCAGAGTGGTATACAATTTCAAAGACAGAAAGCCGAAGTAAAGGCAGAAGGACTTGGAAAATGGCCTTTGGAAGCGAAGAACAAGAAGATGATCAGAGATTTCTCTCATAACAACTAACAAAATAACATATAAATAGCGAACTGTTATAAGCAAGAACTCTACAAGTATATTGTGACATTAACTCTAACAGTACTAACAT